>NW_007731732.1:50852-60681 GCF_000696425.1 Galeopterus variegatus
CAGACCGGTTCCCGCTCACTGGCTGAGCGAGGCACGGGGGCAACGCCGAGGGTTGTGGTCCCGTTGCCGGTCCCGGTCCGGTGCGGGGGCGACACTGAGGGTTGCGATCCGTTGCCGGACATGGAAAAAAAAAAAAAAAAAAAAAAAAAAAAAAAAATTCACAAGTCATCAATTAAAGAGAGTTCTTGGAAATTAATTTCACATCTACCTTTGGAATCCTTATTTTACATAAACATGCTACTTTTTATATTACAGAAAACAAATTTAAAATGTTTTAAAACTAAAAAAAAGAAAACCTTTATAAATATGAATCATGAACCAGTAGTCAGTTTTTTAAGACATTTCAAAATGAATTATCTTTACCAATTTACTTTCATTTCTCTTGTTTTAATTCTTCCTTCCATTGGAAATCTGTAAATAAAAACACATAGCAAAACTTTTATTATTATTTAAACAAAATAAAACCTCTTAAAAATTATTTAAGATATATGTAATTTTATATAATTTCTGTACCTGATAGTTACCCGATTTGGATCTTTGTTCAAAATATTCAGTGTTTTCTTCTCATTTATCCTTAACTGTACATCTAGAAATTCCTTGCAGCTGGCTATCATTGTGACCTATAAAATTTCAGCATTTGTCCATTTAATGAAGTCTATTTGTTACTTCTTTCCTCTAATCCTCTTTCTCCAAATTTATTTATTTTTCATGCAGACTTTTGCCATCACAGTTTCATTAAAGAACATAATAGAGTTAAAAACCTGCTTCTTTAAAGATTCATTAATTCACTAACAAATGCTTTCAAACACTTGTTATATGCCAGACACTGTGTTACATACTGGGATTATACCAATAAGATTATAAAGATTAGCAAGATAAAATTTAAAATATCCATCCCAGTGCTGACCATATAATAATAAGCACTTAATAAATGGTGCTCTTGTTACTGCTACTACTATTATTCACCCTTCTATACTTTGCAAATCATTATCCCAACTGAGGCTAATTTAATAGAAAGAATGCTTTAGATATTAAGAAATTTGGATTCTAGAGCCTAGTTCTGTCAGATGACTGGGCAAAGCACTCTCTGTGCTTTGGTTTCCCACATCTGTAAAATGAAACTAACATTTGTTCTAATTCTCTTACACATTTACTGAACTCAAGATAAGATCAATTAATGTTAATACTGGGTATTTTCTATTCTTGATTTCTTCAGAAAAATATTTTCATGAAAATACACACCTTTTACTCTTCATCAATTTTTGCCCATGTGACTCCTTAATAGCTGACATTCTATTGTACAATCTTTAGTATAATAATCTGATCAAAGTAATCAACTTAGATATTTTAAATAAAAATGGTTTAAATTTGAGAATAAATGTTTTCTTTTATAAATATCTTGTTTCATATTCACGTCCCCAGTAAATGCAGTTACCACGTACTCACAGTAGGCCTACGGTTCTGTTCACTGCTGCAGCTACACAGTTGCCCCCAGTGTTGATATTTTAGCATAACCTGTTATTATTCCCATTTTCTCCACAATCAGTTCTTTTTCCTGGGCTACCACCAATACTATTCTATTTCCTATGTTATTGCTATTCTTATACAAAAGATTCAGAGAGGGGATGCACACGCACTGCAACTCAGTGTCCTTCACTCATGGCAGACTCTCCTAATATATCATGCCACATCATCTTGGAATCTTTCTCACATATTACATTTGGTGGCCACTACCAAGGTAATTAGCATTATCATGTAAGTTATAAGGTAGTCGCCATGCCTACTTTGAGTATGTATATACATTTTCTTAGCTCTGAGAAAAGATACAACTGAGGCTCATATATTCTAAAGAGGAATATTCCATATCTCATGTTCGGAGGTATACTGGGAAATACATAAGCATTATTAGAAATGCTTTCTGTTCTGCTCATTCATTCTTAAAATATATGAGCTATACAAATTAGTTGTTTCTCCAATATTATTTTATACTATATCATTACATATTTATTTTCTAGTGAAAATGAATTTACCAGATCAGATAAAGTTTCTTTTCCGCTGATTGTACAAAATTTCTTCACTGTCTCAAATGCAATATAATACCAAGCCATCAATCTTCCTGCCTCTGTGAGAAAAGATGAAAAAATAAACATTCCCCCTATCAGCTGAAACAACTTGCTTTTTCCTCAGTTCCTTAACTCTACTCTGTACTTATAATGACACCAGGAGCTAAAGACACAACCAAAGATGTGGAAGACACAATCTCTAGAATTTATAGGTTGGCTGAGGAGATATGTGAAACAGCCAGAGGGAAAAACCCAGTTAATGATAATATTTACATACAAACTTAAGTACAGAGGAAATTAAACCTAAGAAAATGGTCAGTGTGAGATGGCATAGTAGAGACAATGAGTTTTAAAAGTGGGTTTTAAAAGCAGGGTTTTTAAATATGCCTTGGCCAGAGAAAATAAAGCCATATGACCTCAGGAAAAATCAAGACTTGTTTATCAAAAGAGTAAAGTTAAAAAGACTATTTTTAGAATACTGTAAATGTATGCCTTGATAGTGATTGTGTTTGGATCAAAATGACCTGGTTGGAATCCTTGCTCTTCCACGTAACTTGATCATGTGCAAGTTACTTTATCTGTTTCTTAATGTAATGTGGAGGTCATTAAAGTATCTACCCCAGATGTTTGTTGTGAAGAAGATTAAATTCAATTAAAAAATACACATATAGTACTTAGCATAGTGCCTAACATTTAATAAATGTTGCCAACATTTATTATTATAATATTACAAATGACAGACTAGAGAAACCCTAAAAGAGCCTTACAATAGTATTAAAGAAGCTTGGATTTTTGGATTTGATTTGTAAAATAACAGAGGACCACTTAAAATTCTTGAGCAATATTTAATTAAATTGGAGTTTGAAAGTAAATTATTTTAGAAATAGAACAGCAGATTGGTTGGGGGTAGGGAGATAGATGGAATGGTGAGTAACTGATGGGATGGAATTCACTTAAGAGATTACTGGATCCAATTATCAGTTGTCTAAAAACATTCCAAAGAATTTCAAGCTTTGGGAAAACACAGAAAACAGCTGGGAAGAGAAAAGTAGCATACTGCTTCTCAAGAAAAGTGCTGACATTTATGTACATGCTATAGGTTTTGCTGAAGATGAGAAGATTTTTAGTATTCCAACAGAGTTATAGGCATCAAGGACAGGGCACAGTAAATAGAACTAACTATCAGGGATAGAGAAGTAGCCAGGCCAGCTTAAAAGTCATTTTCTCAATTAGGTAAATATGTTCAGCCAAATGGGGGTAATGCAGTGCTTCATAAAATCAAAGATTTGCAAATGAAGAGAGAAAATAAAAAAAGAACTTACTATCAATATTGCTATTGAACGATGAATATTCTCTTAGTAGCAAATTCAGGATATTTCAAAATATAAGCCATAAAATAGAGTTGGGGGGTTTGTACTCTGAATCCATGACCATGTTTACACTGAGATCACACTTTCATGAGATGCTCCCAACCAATGACTGAACATCACGAAGATTCTAAGCTGGAGTCATCAGTCAGTGACACTTTTCACAGCAGGAGTATTACCGGGCAGCATACCCAGGTTCTTGGTGCATGAAAGAAGAATCTTTCATGGGACGGGCAAAAGGAAAGGAAGAGAGAGACAGAGAAATGGAATGTGATAGGGCTTTACTACCAAGAGAAGGTATTCACTAAAGTGCACAGGCATCCCTGCCAGAGAGGGACGCAAACGCCCTCGACCTTCTCCTCTCTGTCCCACGTGCAAACACCTGATTGCCCCCATCCTCTGCCCTTCCTGTTCTGCCTAGTGTGCAGGCGGTGCCCAATCCAGTCTGAATATTTATGAGTAGCCTCCCTAGGGCGTGTCCTGCCTCAGGAGGTCTGAAAGGTGAATTCTCATGGCCTCCACGCCCCACCCCATCCTCTCCTATTTTACAGCCTTTACTTTGAAATATCCTGAATTTGCTATTATAAGAATATTCATCATTCAATACGTACTTTATATGGCAGGTATTTTATATCTCAATTTTTATACAGTAAAGTTCCTTTTCTTGAAAGGATTAAGTGAAACAATGAAGTCAATATTTTCCCAAAAACTTCTAATCATGAGTACTAAAAACTACAAAACGTTCTTTCCCTTTTCTATTATACTCTAAATAGAACTAAAACAAAAGAGACAGAAAGAGACAGAGGAAAGGAGTGCCAGGGTTCAGGAAATGTTACCCCCAAACATGACATCGTGGCATACTGAATATTTTAAGCTGAAGGAATTTGAGAAAAGGCATGTGCAAGGACTGATTTTCCCCTAAAGCAGGTAATAAAACTTTCATGTGAGAGGTGTCCTCCATATACCTTGGAGAAAAACAGCATTTTTGTCTCTGAAGACAAAAGACACAGAGAGGAATCTGAATGAACAGGCCTTGTTGTTTCCCCCAGTCCCCTTCATCCTATCATATTTCTCCATGATTTCCCACTCTTCATCAAACCTAGCATAAAACACTCAGGTTTAATCACTTCTTTGGTCTTCATGTAGGCTCCCACATCACATGAAACTTAGATAAATATATATGCTTTTCTCTCTTTTTTTTTCCTTTTTGTCTTTTTTCGTGTCTGGCAACGGATCCCAACCCTCAGTGTCGCACCCGCACCTCGCCCAGCCAGTGAGCGAGAACCGGTCTGTATGTGGGATCCAAACCCTCGGCGGGAGCGCCGCCGCGCTCCCAAGCGGTGCACTATAGCAGTGCGCCACCAGGCCGGCCCATGCTTTTCTCTTTTTAATCGGTCTTTTGTTACAGGGGCCCCAGCCAGTATATCTAAGATGAGTAGAAGGAAAAAATACTCTCCTTCTCCTAAAGGAGCCTAAATCACCATCCAAATAATAAATGTTCAAATATTTAAGAATTGGCAAAAGGATATTTATTATAGTTATAGCAGGACTAAAGCAATCCAAAGATTTGAGCATGTCAATCTTCTGCTAAAAGTCACTAGAATCAGCGAAGACAAATACTGTGCCTGTCGAAAAGAAGCTCTATAATTTAATAAATAGGACTTATGTAAATTTATCATAACTTACAGTTAATGATACCCTGCTGAAAACTGAGATCACAACTTAGTTTTACCATCATCTAAATTTTAGTAGAATAACTTTTTAATTTATTCATAAGTAAGCAATTGTTAAAATTACTAACAATGACAGGAAATTACCAGTTGGTTTGAAATTAACATCTTCATCCATCTTTATTAAGTCCAGGGATGATAAATCATTCAGATTCTTCAAACATAATTCTGTTCAATTATAGAAAACACATTTTAATTTTAGTAAAATAAGAAAGCAGAACAAAATAGAATTTATCATTAAATATGCTAAAGTTGTGTTACTGCATAATTGTTCTGGGAAGAATTGTAGTCCCTAAGTAAGTAGTAAGAAAAAACTCATTTAAACAAAAGAGCCAACTAATATGATAAAGATTTTCTAATAGTAATAACAATACAAATAATAAATATAATATACAATAAGTGACAAAATAACATTTAAAACTTGCAGCATTTTAAATGTTATATATATATTGCCTCATTTAATCTTCAAAATAATGCAGTAAGGTAGTTATTAATATTATCTTCATATAAAGTTAGGAAACTAAAAAATAGAGGCTAAGTAACTTGCTCCAGGTAAGTAACCTCTTTTCTATCTGTCCTCCATTATGACAGTGGTTTTTTCTTTTTTCTTTACATTTTTATCAAATATATTTATGTACAAAGTATAGAGTCAAATAGTTCTACAAAAATTGTTCCAAAAACCACCAGCCTTTCTTCTCCTCCCCATTTGCCACTTTCTTGAGGCAATAACTTCAAACTGTTTTATACTATAATGGTGAATACATAACATTACACATTTGGCAAAACCTATAGAACTGTACAACTCAAAGAGGGAACCCTAACATAAAACTGAATTAATAATAATAGATCAGTATTGGTTCACAATTGTAACAAATGCATCACACTAATGTAACAAATTAGTAATAGGAGAAACTGTGTGTGGCAGGGGATGGTGGGGGGAGGTATGGGAACTATGTGTACTTTCTGCTCAATTTCTCTGTAAGCCTAAAACTGCTATAAAAATAAAGTCCATTACTTAGAAAAAAATTTTTTTAAAACTGTTTTAGCTAATGCTTTTAGTACTTACTTCCATTTCTCTGAATATACTACCACTGCTACCTGGAAGGAACCTCTGAATAGGGAGCAATGCTACTTCATTCTTACTAATTGAAGGGGATCAGAGCAATGGTAGTTATGTGCTGCTTACAGTTCTCTCTCTGCCCCATGGTACAGCCCAGGAGATATGAAGCAGTTCAAAGGAGACAGTAGAATACCACAACCTGTTCAACCCTAAGTAGAGTAGCTGCTCAAAAGATAAAAGCCCTTCAAAGGCAAGGTTCTTTGGGAAATACTTTAGTTTAAGCAACGTTGTTTATGCAGCTTGATAGTTTTAAGTATTGCTTACGCAAGGCTTTTAGAGTCTTTTCTAATTTTATTAGTTACTCACTACTGAGTCAGTTAATTGGTCAAGGAAGAAGGCTTACTGTCCTATATGCTGAGCACTATTCTAAACTCTAGGTTTACAGCAGTGAGCCACAAGTTTCTTCTTCTACAGAACTTATATTTTACTGAAAAAAGCAATCAATACACAAGTAAGTAATAAAGTTTTAGACATTGAAAGGTACTATGAAGAAAAATAAAGCTGATAAAAAAGCTAGAGAATGATGGAGTAGTTTTTTTTAAGCTTTTACTAAAGCTTATATGTATTTCAGATATATGCTATATCATTTTTGATATAGCATAAGAATACGGTCACCCTAATTTTCAAAATAAACACATCACCTTTCCTAAGAACAAGGAAAACAACAATAGCAACATCATGGAAATCATTTTGTCTTCTTCTCAGTAAAGGTGGATTTAAATAAGACTGTACAGGAAAGCCTCTCTAAGAAGTCAACATTTGAATAGAGACCTGAATGAAATGAAGGTGCAGGCCATGTAAAATAGGGGAAAAATAATATTATACTGCAGATAAAACAATAAAGTATCAAAATATAGCAAGACATCTACCTCTTGGACTGTCTGATTTCCTATGTGTATTTGATCACTAGTATAAAATTTTATGTTTTAATTCTTAAAATTCCATTACAAAATCAGTCAATAAATAGAAGATACAACTATTTTATAGATCTGTATCTCAAAAGCAGCATTACGAACATATGCTATTGCTTATCATCATGTTTCAACAACATATTTATCTCTTAAGCAAGATAATTTTACTGCTTCATCCTTATCCCTGCATTTTTACTTGCCATGTGTATGTATCCAAGTAGAAAATAAACTAAAATTGGCTAAATATTTTCAGTGGGTGTAACATTTTTTCATTTAGTCAAAGAAGAGTCTCAACACAATGAAGAGGTAGCAATTTCTAATCCTAATAAACGCTTAACAATATTTGGATATTTTAAAAGACAGGTAATTAAATACTAAGTGATTAACTGAATAATAAATCTGGGGCTTGATAGAAATACATCATTGGCACAGATTGGAATAAGAAGCCCATAATCAAGGTAGGCTTATATTTTCAATTAAAATTAAACTAGAAAAGAAAAACAGTGTTTTTTCTGTAGGCAACATTTTCAAAGATCAAGGTCATTTTAAAAATAGCAAACAAACCAAGTCAACATATTATACAAAGGAAGATATTCTGACGGTATTAATAGATTAATTCAGAAGGTGCCAAGCTTTATTTATGTGTGAAAAATAGTTCATACATTTTTTTATACAGACAAGTTTCTTTTTAAAAATAATTTACAAAAGAGTATTCTTACTTTCCCAATTAATCTTTTTCTTTAAAATTTATTGAATATAATTTTTTAGAAGAAAATGCATCTAACCTTGTAATTTTGCTTCAATCCCATCTTTATTCAATCCGGATGAAAAACCTGTATAAGTCATGAAAATTTATTAAGAGAAAAAAAAAAAAAACCCAAAATAGATTTAATTCATCTTTATAGGCTCAGTTTATACAACAGTTAACTAGAGAAGAGTAGTCTAATATAATCTTGTACAGGAAAAAAAAAAGTTTATCAAGTTCAAATAAAGCTTAAATATCTAGAGAAGACAACAACTGTTTTGAAATATTTTCAATATCAAATGGCTATCTTTTGCTTATTTTATTGTACAGTAGGGACCAGAAATACTATTTTGACAAGAATAGTGTAGAATAAATTCCTAATGTTTTACACATAGCAAATATCTGTCAAGTGATTAATATTTTCTAATGTCAAGTGATTAATATTTTCTAACATCAAGTGATTAATACTTTCTAATGAACTTTTATTATAAAATGGATGTTCCTATGAAAAAGTGTTTGGTAATACAATCATTTTGGAAAACTGTGCTATTTACTAAAGTTGAAACTACACATACCCTATAGCACAATAATTTCATTTCTTGGAATATACCTACAGATATACATGTGCATATATATATATGTATCGAAGGACATATATAACAATGTTCATAGCAGCATTATTTAAAATTACGAATGTCCTTTCATCGAAAGATTCCTTAAGAAAATGAACAGTCAAGCCACAAACTGATAGAAGAGACTTGAATACACATTTTGACAAAAGACTCTTATTCAGAATATATAAAGAACTCCTATATATTAATAATAAAAATACACACATTTTATCAATTAAAAAATAGATAAATGACTTAAATGGGCACTTTACAAAACAGGATATCCAAATGGCCAATAAACATATGAAAAGATCCTTAGTGCTAGTACTCATCAGGGAAATACAAAAGAAAATAATAAAGAAATCACATACACATACAAGAATGGCTAAAATTAAAAAGACTGACAAAACCTTTTGGCAAGGATGTAGAACAACTAGAACTCTCATACATTGCTGTTGAAAGTGTAAATTAGTTCAACTGCTTTAGAAAATTACTATATTTGGGGTTATCTACTAAAGCTACACATAGGTTGCAGGCCTACTCTATGATTTAGGTATATACTCAAGAAAAATGAATGCCCATGTCCATCAAAAAACATATGCAAAGGGCCGGCCCGTGGCTCACTCGGGCGAGTGTGGTGCTGAGAACACCAAGGCCCCAGGTTCGGATCCTATATAGGGATGGCCGGTTAGCTCACTGGTTGAGCATGGTGCTGACAACACCAAGTCAAGGGTTGAGATCCCCTTACCGGTCATCTTTTAAAAAAAAAACATATGCAAGAATGTCCATAGTAGTTTTATTCATTATAGTCAAAAATTGGAAATGATTCATATGTCCATCAACAAGAGAATGCATGATTAAATTGTAGTGTATTTATACAACTGGATATTGCACAATAATAACAAAGAAAAAACTACTACTAATACACCCAGTAATATGGATTAATCTCATAGATACTATGTTGAGCAAAAGAAACCAGGCACAAAAGAGTATAATTCCATTTATATGAAGTTCAAAAATAGGTAAAGCTTGGGCCGGCCCGGTGGCGCACTGGATAGTGCGCCGCTTGGGAAGTGTGGCGGTGCTCCCGCCCGAGGGTTAGGATCCCACATACAGACTGGTTCCCGGTCACTGGCTGAGCGAGGGGCGGGAGCAACACCGAGGTTTGCGATCCCGTTGCCGGTCCCCGGTCCGGTACGGGGGCAACACTGAGGGTTGCAATCCGTTGCCGGACACGGAAAAAAGACAAAAAGACAAAAAAAAAAAAAAAAAAAAGGAAAAA
>NW_007731732.1:60933-83981 GCF_000696425.1 Galeopterus variegatus
AAAAAAAAAAAAAAAAAAAAAAAAAAATAGGTAAAGCTAACCTATGGAAATAGAATTCAGAATAGCATTTCCTTCTTGGGGCGGATATTGACAGGGAAATGTTCTACATTTTTATCTGGGCCGTGGTTGTGTGTGTGTGTGTGTATACACATACGTAAAACTTCATTGACCTTTATACTTAAGATTTGTGCAATTTATTGTTATGTGACACCTCAATACCAGAAAGTGTAACTACAAAAAATAAAGTAACCATGAGAAAGAAGAAATGCAAATTAAAACATGAAAAGATATTATTACTCACAAATAATATTAGTAAAAATACACAAGTACACATCCTGAAGGTGAGGATGAAGAAACAGAAAGGATATGGCATGCTTGAACACTGCTGGTGGCTATGTAAGCCACTAAGGAAGCAATTCAGGAACAGGTATCAAATTTATAAATGCATATATCTTTGACCCAACAATTCCATTTCTAGGGATTTATTATACAGATATATTCATGCATGTGAAAAATGCAGAGTTTTTTTCCTGCACTGTTTGTAATGGCAAACAATTATAAAAAGCATAAATGTCCATCAATTGTGGATTGCTTAATAAATGATACACAGATAAAATGGAATATTATTTAGCTGTTAAAAAAATCTTCCAAGATATATTAAGAAAAAAGGAAGGTGCAGAACAGTAAAATAATGGTGGTTTTAAAAATATGCCCACAAATTCCTTGATACCCTTCCCTCTAAGAGATAAACTTAATTCCTCTTGCCTTCGTGTGGCCAGGACTTAGTGAGTTGCTTCTAAAAAACAGAATAAAGAACAAGTGATAATGTGTGACTTCAGAGACAAGATTCTAAAAAGGTACTTCAGCTTCTGACTTAGTCTCCCCTGCACTAACCTCACCTCTCTCTCTCTCTCTCTCTCTCTCTCTGTCTCTCTGTATCTCTCTCTCTCTCTATCACAGATAATTCATCCTAGGGGGAGTCAGCTGCCATGTCATGAGGAGAGGTCCACTTGGCAAAAAACTGAGGCCTCTGGCCAACAGCAAGAAACTGAGGCCTCTAACCAACATCTCTGCAAATTAGAATTCACTTCTTGGAAGTGAATTTTCAAGCCCTAGGAAAGCCTTCAGATAACTGCAGCCCTAGCTGACTGACATCTTGTTGCAACCTTAAGAGAGACTCTGACCCAGAACTACTTAGTCAAGATGCTCCCAGATTCCTCACCCTCATAAACTGTGCTAGTTAATAAATGCTGGTTGTTTCAAGATGCTAAGTCTTGGGGTAATTTGTTACAAAGCAATAGAAAAGTAATATAGTATACTACCATTTTCATTTAAAAAGTGGAAAAATAAAATTACACTTTCCTATTTGTTTTTATATGCAAAAAAGGGAAGATGATACAAAAAAAAGCATGTCAATGATTACAGAACTGGGGAAGGGAAAGGGGAGACATAGGAACTGAGCAACTGAGTAGATGGGGGATAGGCATGAAAGACTTTTAACTATATATGTTCTTATACTTTATGATTTTTGAACTAAGTAAATATATTACCTACTTGAAATATAATTTTTTTTTTTTTTTTAAAAGATGACCGGTAAGGGGATCTTAACCCTTGACTTGGTGTTGTCAGCACCATGCTCACCCAGTGAGCAAACCGGCCATCCCTATACGGGATCCGAACCCGTGGCCTTGGTGTTATCAGCACCGCACTCTCCCAAGTGAGCCACAGGCTGGCCCCGAAATATAATTTTTTAAATCATATAGATATTCTTTTAATAAAGGCTTATATTATCCTTGGAGATCTGAAAGTTTTGAACCTGTATACATTAAAATAGTATTGCAATGAGTCAAGTTTTTAATTTGATATTCAGCAACCCCAAGTATTTTTATTTTATAAACTGTACCACATGAAAATTCCCTCTAGAAGCAACATAACCAGATGTGTGTTAGCTTTAGAAGTGGGAGGAAAATTCCAGCAGCAACAGTAGTACTATATACTTTGGTTTCTTATAATTGAAAAATGAACAGTCACAAATTCAGAATCAGAGACTGGTTGAACACTAAGTACAGACAAAATTCAAGACTTTTTAAAACTTTCACTTATTTCAAATAACTTCAGACAGTTTTGTCACTTTTATTGGAGTTGAATTTTTTTCTACTAGGTCTATTTTTAATGATACTGATTTCAAACCTCATTGAAAGACTAGAATTTAAACAGGTATATATTTCCTAGTCAAAGTAACAAACCATAATGAGATGGATTTTTCAGGGCTCTGATATAAAGCAAGGTTGATCGTATCCATTCCAAAGCAATATTCACATCTGTGATGGTATGCAATACTATCTCTGCATTTAAGTGCTCAATAAGATGTCTGTGCAAACTAAAGGAAAAAACAATTCTGCATTACTAATATACACTTCAATAATGTAACTCTTACTTTTTAAACTTTAATCATATATAATATACTCATTGCTACTTTAATAATTCATGAAAGATAAATTAATTTCCAAAAATATAAAAGAAAATCTTAAAAAGTTATTTCATCTTTTTTTTTCTTTGGTGGCTAGCTGGTATGGGGATCTGAGCCCTTGACCATTTCACTTTTAAAACGATTTGAGATTTCTCTCTACTTCATGGCTCTAGAAGATAGATTATTGCTTAAAAAAAAAAGAGAGAGGGTGAATTATAACCATTTTATCCAAGAGAAAATACATCAAATGCTTTTTTTAAAGGTCTCAGATTGCCTCTCCCTCTTATTATTAAACAAATTTTAAAGATGTGAAAATGATATTTCTCCTCTTCTTATAAATTAGTAATTACAAATTTATATAATTTAATGTATAAATTATAATATAATAATAATTACTAATGCCTTATTACAAATTAGGCCTTTTATAATAAGGATACATACTACTGAATGCTAAGAAACACCACCGAATAAAACTATTATCGTTAAAAAAAAAAAAAACTATTAAATTCCCTAAAAGGATACAAACTTTCTAGTTAAATTGTTGAAAAGTATCAAGAAAATGGCCTTAGAAAATCCCCACAATTTCCTTTTAATGTATTAAAATGAAAAAAATAGGCTATATTAGCATTATTATCTTTCTGAACTATTTTCTGTATTACCTGCTTTCTACAGTGTCACTACAAGCTAACATCTGAATGTACTTCTCTTTTGTACTTAATCGAGTCATAATAACTGCAGTAGCTGTAGTGTCAAACTGAAATAAAAAAACAGAGAAATTTAGTAAAGAAGAGCACATCTTGGTACCAGTCCTCTTCAATAACTCAAGATTTTCATTTTATATAAAACAGGACCCTTGTCTTAAATAACAGGTCAAAAGGCCTAAAAAATGCTTCTGAATGTGAACATTAAATGAGAACATAATTTAAAAACCTTCCAAGAGTAAAGTTGTAAATACCAGTTTGGTTTCAATGTGACATAATTTTGTCAATATTAAAATCAAAACAGACTTTGGTAACTGAATAACTGTTGTAAGATTTGGGGTAGTTTACATATAATCTGATTTATTCTATAACTTATAAACTTATATAACAATTTTATTTTATTTTTTTTAAAGATGACCGGTAAGGGGATCTCAACCCTCGGCCCGGTGTTGTCAGTACCACGCTCAGCCAGTGAGCAAACCAGCCATCCCTATATAGGATCTGAACCTGTGGCCTTGGTGTTATCAGCACCGCACTCTACCAAGTGAGCCACAGGCCGGCCCCCAAACACTATCTTTACCAAAGTGCATTCTGCATAGTCCCAGCCTATCTGTGTCGCCTTGTCCTGAGTCAGACATTTAAAGATGACCGGTAAGGGGATCTCAACCCTCGGCCCGGTGTTGTCAGTACCACGCTCAGCCAGTGAGCAAACCAGCCATCCCTATATAGGATCTGAACCTGTGGCCTTGGTGTTATCAGCACCGCACTCTACCAAGTGAGCCACAGGCCGGCCTATATAACAATATTTTGACATTCTTTGAAAAGATATTCTTCCTGAATGTTCCCTTAGTACCTATATGAATGACTTCTTCATTCAAGTGTTTGTCAGAACAAGGTATGTTTTGAAATGTAAATTGTTAAAGGGCCAGGAAAAACGATTACATTGTTACGATATTTAATATACTACTTAATCTGATTTGAGCATATTGCACAAAGCTGAATATTGATATTCAACTCTGTATTCCACAGATATGTGTAATCAACTATGTTTCAATTAAAAAAAAAGAAATGTATACGGGCTAACCTTTAATTGTCACAATGCTTGGGGACTATCGGCTTTTACTGCTGAGACCTATGGATGCTACACATTCTACAATGCACATGACAGTTTTACACAATGAAAAACTGTCCAAAATGCCAACAGCGTCCTCACTAGGAATACCAAATAAAACAAAAAACCCAAAACCAAAAAGACCTTTAATAGCAGACCCATTCAAAAACACAACCCTTTATCAACCAGTGGGAGCTTAGCAGGAGTGGGGGGAGTATGTCTCAATTGGCAAGGTTCGTTTTACTTCCATTCCTCCATAAAGATCAGTTTTTCAGTTACATTCTTTTAAACCCAATCTAATTATGAAATGCTAACAAGAAATACAAAACAACTTTTTTTGTTTTTATCACGTCTTTAAAACAAGTTACAAAAAGCAAAGTTACTGTTACTTACTTGAGGTCGACCAGCTCTACCAATCATCTGTAGAATATCTGTTTCACTGTACTCTTCAAACATTCCTCCAGCATAATGCATTGTAGATTTTATAACTACTAGGTGAGCAGGCAAATTTACTCCCATAGCTAAGGTACTGGTAGTAACTGCATCAGATTAAGGTATAGTAATTTTAAGCCATATAGCTTTATTGCTTCAGGAAGACATTTTCATATAAGACATAGTCTTATAAATGCAATAAAACTCATATATAAGAAATTTTTAAAAGAAGGAAGAAAAAAGAACATTAAAGCCTAAAATAATAACACATCTTAAAACCAAAAAACTATTAAATTCTTACTTTTCAAATTGTACTATGTTCAATACCATGATAAAGAACTAAACATTGCCAAAGAATTTACTGTAGCATGTACATGCACGGGTAATTACATAACTTTAAAGTCTAGAAAAAAAACCAGAGAAAGTCAGAATACTTTAGCTTTTTCTTTTTTTCCTCTTAAAAATAATTTTTCCAAAATACAATCATGTGCCACATAATGTTGTGATCAACAACGGGCCACATATACAAAGGTGGTCCTATAAGATTATAATGACTATTCCATATAGCTCAGGTGTATAGTAGGCTATACCATCTAGGTTTGTGTAAGTACACTTTATGATGTTTGTACAATGACAAAATCACCTAACGACACATTTCTCAGAACATATCCACATCATTAAGTAACGCAAGAAAGTATTTCATAACATCCACAAGAAATACAAGTATATTTTACTTACAAAGAACTGGTAGATCTCCAACACTAAAAGCTCCTTCGACTACTTTTCTATCTGATAGCTCCATACCAGCATGATGATAAGCAATACCATGTATTAAGATATCTAGAATAGAAATATATCACCTCTTACTATTTACATTTCTCCAGTAATTAACTCCTTTTCTCTATATCTGAAAATGCTATTCAAAAATTATCTCTACACCTACCTCTCAGTTTTGAATCTCTTACGGAATATGCGCACGTCTGTAACCTATTTAAAAATACCATAAAATTATTAAGAGTAACATTTTAAATTATATTATACTCAGTTACATCAGAAAACTCTGCCATAGTTTTTTATTTTAAAACTACCTTTAAAAAGCAGATATCTAACTTTCATATTCAGAAGTCCCTAATTTATCAGCTGTAACATTAAAGCTCACTTTAAATCAAGCATTTGAAAAACTCACTTTTCCACAGGAAAACATTGTAAATGGTGATTATGTTCATGGGTCTGAATATAAAAGTCTACCCTCATAATTTGCCTAAAAAAATTTGTAGGGGATACAATTTTTAAAACTCTACGATATCACTAGTAAGCAAACCAGAAAAGATGGAAATAAAATATAGTTGTTTATTGTGCTCTGAGACATGGCACTTAAAGAAAACTAGCTTAGGAGGGAGAAAGACAGCCAACTAGAGGGGCCTAACACTTAGCTCCCCCACACAAAAAAAAAAATCAAAAGAGCAAATAAACTACATTTCAACCAGAGTGACTAAAGGAAAGTGCCTGAGTACAGCAAGGAGTGACAGAAACCCTGTGGAGCACAGAAACTCAGGATGGCCACATACAAAAAAGAAGAAAATACCTTGTCTCTGCCACCCTATCCTCCCAGTTAGAATCAGCTCAGAACCAAGGGTAAGAAGAAGGCACCAAGCAGCCCCCATCACTGCCATGGAAACCTACAGTCTCTGCTACTGGAGAATCCTGAAGTCCTCACAGGCCCTGAGCCCAGCTTAGTGAGGTGCCTGGAGTACACACGGATGCACTATTCCATAGAAGGAGCCCACATGTGTCCCACTCCCTCTGGTCCAAGTTGCTACTGCGCAGTGCCATCTTGAAACCAGAAACACTGCAAGAGTGCGTCCTTCTCTGGGAGCCATTAGCCACTATATCTTTTCATCCCTGAGGCTCTGCCATCATTGTACAATGCTCACACATAGTAGTATACCATCCCTCAGCTGAACTGCTGTAGCTCCCTACCCTCTGGGGCCAAGCTGCCTCATAGGCTCTTCATCTCCTCAGTTGAGTTGTGGCTGTGCTCTACCCCACAGACCCCCCACCTCAACTGAGCAATTAGGTTCAGCAGAGCAGCCACGAATAACTCCCTTTCCCCCTAACCAGCCTGGTGCCCAGCCCCACTGTAATCAGAGTGCCAGCCCAGCAGAGGAGCCGTGGCCTCTGGCACCTGAGCTCAAAGGACTAGGAATCCCATCCTAGCAGAGCAGTTGCACCCAGTGCCTAGGCTGACAAAGCACCCTTGGGACCAAGAACCCCAGCACAGCAGAGCTACTGCCCTCCACGTGCCTCAACCCACACAGTGGTGCCCTGCCTCTCAGGGGATCAGGAATCCTGTCCCAGCAAATACCTGTGCCCCTAGGCAACCAACCTGACATGGTGTCCCACCTCTAGGAGGATGGAGCCTTGGCTGAGCTGTGGCCCCCCACCCAAGCACCTCACTTACCAGGATCTGGATTAGCCTCCCAGAGTCTGAGCTGCTGAGGTGCCCCACCTCCGTAGGAAGTGAAGTCCTCATTGTGCTGCTCCCAGCTGCCCCCAAACCCACATCACAGCTGCACCCTGACACTCTGAGTCCCTGCTGCTGCTGTACCCAGCTGTGTCCTATCACCCCAGGGTCCAGAGTCAATCAGTAGGCAGTACTTTCTCTCCTGGTGTCCAACTTGCCCATTGGTTCTGGGACCTGAACTGAAGCTGTGCTCTGTTCCCTGGGGCCCGAGCCTCTAGAATACCTCTTCTTCCCAGGACCCTGCCAGTGGATCAGAGGCACAGCTATATCCCTGCCTCCTGGGCCTGAGCTATTGCAGAGTGCCCCAGAGTCACAGGGAGAGCTGCATCTACCTGTGCCTCAGAGAGTGAACATGCACCCACATTACACGTGCCACAGTAGTTCATCAGGACGACGAGACCAGAATCCCATTTCCAAAGCTGCTTCAAGCACCTGTGTCCTGGAACACAGTGCTGCTGTGGCTGCTTGTGGGCAATGTCAGACCTGACACCAAGAGGGACATCTCCCACTAAGTCTGCCTACTGTAGAGAAAATGAGAACAGAAGGACCCCTAAAGACTGAGAACCCAAACAATCTATGCTGCCACCACCACTGCAACAAACTCCTACAGCTTAGGCCACTGAAGTACTGGCAGTCATCACTGACATTGATCACAGCTGAAGAAGTTATACATAGACTATACTACTGCACCTACCCAGAACCAGAGCCCACACACCCTGCCTTAGGACAGATCTGCAAGTGAAATTCTTTTCCTACATAAGCCACTCTATAAATTTGGAAGAGGTGTCTGTTCCACCAGATGTGCAGTTGTCAACATGGGAACAAAAGAAACATGAAAAGGCAAGGAAGTTTATGAGCAAAAAAAAAAAAAAAAAGCCTCATTTGATATCCACATCTTGTTTCTGACTAAAAGTGACATGTTCAATTTGATCACCTAGGTTATTCACCCAATAAGTAGAAGGCTTCAGATTACTTATAGCTACTTATAGCCTCTCTACCCTATACCTATACTTTAAAAAAAAAATTCCAATTCTACCTTTACTCTATTACTAGTTTTATAATGAACTGGTCGATCTGATTTTTGAAACCCCCCATCTTTGCTAAGAAGAACTTTTAGGAAATTATTAATTAAGAATGTTATAAAACCACATGCACCTGGTATGAAACTATTAATCATGATTTGATGCTACTGTTATCATTAATTTCATTTTCTCCCTTTCTGTCTACCTCTCAGACCTCATCAGAGGCTGTAAGCTCTCTGTTGGTTTCTCTCACTTTCTCTGGGTCTCTACTATATCTTATTGCTTAATCTTGCTTTGTTGATGTATATAATAAAAGCATAACTCTAGAGGCTTCACACCTCAGAGATTTTTTCTCATACAGTAGTAACCAAGGGGATCAAGTTAAATCCTTGAAATGGAAGTAAAAGTATGAAAAGAGTGTCTAGAGTGTGGACGGGTAGCTATGTTTATAATTCTTTAATGGACCAAATGGCCAGAGATTCATTTTTTTGGGGACAGAATGCCAAAGAACGTCCAGAAAACTAAATGGTGCCTTCTAGGCTTGGTACATGTCTTTGGCTGACAAGTGACCAGAGGTAGTGGCAAAGGGACAGAACGGTAACTGGAAAGCTGATCTGATCCGAAATGGAGAGAAGTACATGAACCCATACAAAATTAGTCAGAAAACTCAGTATCTGCTCATTTCCACATATAATTATTCAATCCAATTTTAGTCTGAGGTATACCACTAAACATATTTAATGATTTCAAAAATTGTTATTAATAATAATAATAAGCTAATATTCATTAAGTAGCAACCATGTACTAGCACTAGCTGAGACCTGCTAAGTTTGAGTAGTAAATAAGATGAACATGAGTTCCCTCTTCCTTAAGATGTTTATAATCTAATAAATAGAACAGCTATTAAAATAACAATTAAACAAAAGGGTATTTATTATAACTATAGTAGGTGCTATGAAATAAAAGTATAGGGTGCTTATAAAAGTAAATAAAGGGAAATAAGATTATGGAAAATGGATAATAAAGGTGAGACTTGAAGGATGAATAGGAATTAGGCAAAAATCATTCCAAGAAAAGAAAACACAATGCAGGACAGCCCTGTATAGGGAAACAGTTTGGTGTATTCACAGAACAGAGAGGCCAATATGGCTTGACAGCAGTGAGTAGAGCATGTTCACAATGAGTCTGGAAAATTAGCTAGGCATCACACTATATAGGGTATTGCAGGCCACACTAAGGATTTAGGATTTTATCCTAAGGATGAGAAGAAGCTATTAAAGGGTTTTAGGCAAGAAATTGATATATTTAGATTTATAATTTTATTTACTTTTACTTTATTTTTAAATTTTTGATGGCTGGCCACTTTGGGGATCCAAATCCTTGACCTTAGTGCTACAACACATGCTTTAACCAACTGAGCTAAGGGGCCAGCCCTTTAGATTTGTAATTTTAAACAATCAATCTGATATGCAGAGAATAGATTAAAATGGGATAAGAGTGTGTGTGTGTGTGTGGTCAATGGGTAAAACAGACTAAAGTGAGATAAGAGTGTTGTATGGTCAACAAATAAAAAGATACAGCCCAGACAAGAGATTAATAGTGACTTGAATTAGGCAGGTGACAGTGCTGATGGAGACAAAATGACATATTTGAGATACATTTAGAAGTAAGAATACATAGGACTTGGTAAACAATTGCCTATACGAAGAAGGGTGAGAGATATATCAATAAAAGGTTTCAGCCATAAGCCACTAGGGAGATGATGTGTAATTAAGATGGGAAACACTAGAGAAAAGGCAGTTTTGAGAGAAGAACCAAGGTTCTATTTTGGACATATTGAATTTGAGATGCCCATAAGGCATACAATTGGATGGCAGTAAGACAAATGGACTATAGGCCTGGAGCCCAGAAGGAAAGTCTGGGCTGAAGGTATAAATTTGGGAATTCACAGATATACATAAATATTATTTAAACCTTACATAAATAGATAAAAACACCAAGCAGTGTAGAATTAGAAAGAATGAACCTCACGTAGAACCCCCTGGAAGGTGAACATTTAAGAGTTGGGTAGAAGAGGTAAAAAGGGGACTAAGAATAAGCACCCTGCAAAGTAGAAGAAAATCAGTAGAAGATGATAGAAGCACAGAGTACAGTGTTTAAATACGGTGGAAGCAGTTGAATTTGTTAGAGATTTCTGAGTGATTAATTAGCAAGATCAGCTTTAGTGGAGGAGGCAGGAAGAGCGCTGCTACCACAACAGGGAAGCCCAGGCAGGGAAAAGCCTCGGGTAGCCCTACTCTACCCACACAGAAGGCAGGAGGAACACCACCATGACAGGGAGGCCCCACACCACTTCCACAGAGGTGGTCCACAACAGTCACCACCACAGCTTCCATGACTGCAAGGACAGCTTGCTGCCATAATAGCAGCCACAACCACCATGCAGGTGGCCTACAACATATTCAATTGCATTGACAAAAGGAGAGTCACCAGAAGAGCACGGAAAAAGAAAAGGAAGTCTTTCTTCTCAAAGTCCACCCCGGAGTAACAGAAGAAGAAACTGATCTACCAGATGACAAGAAATCAACATAGAGATACTAGAAATATGAACTGCCACCAAAATAATATAATAATTATCAAGTACCAGAACCTACAGAACAGGGAACCCTTGAAATGAATGGAAATGAATTCCAAGTAACAATCTTAAGGAAACCCAATGAGATAAGAGAAGACTCAGTCAGACAACAAAATGAAACAAGAAAAAATATCCAGGATATGATGGAGGAAATCTATAAAGAGATTAACACCCTAAAAAAGAATGTAGCAGAACTCTTAAACTAAAGGATTCATTCAATGAAATAAAAAGCACAACCAAGAGATTAAACAGTGGATTAGAGCAAGCAGAAGAAAGAATTTATGATCTTAAGATGGTCCTTAAAAAATAACCCAGGTGGACAAAAAAAAAAAGGAAAAAAGAATTTTAAAAAGTGAACAAAGTCTAATAAAGCTAGTAGACAACCTTAAGCACACAAACATCTGAAACATGGGTGTTACAGAGAAGAAAGGTAAAAGCATTAAAAATCTATTCAATGAAATAATAACAGGAAACTTCTCAGGAATAGGAAAAGATGGACACTCTGATCTAAGAAGCACAAAGATCCTCAAACAAATTCAATCCAAAGAGGTCCTCTCTGAAAACACATTATAGTCAAACTGGCAAAGCTCAGAGACAAAGAGAGAATCCTAAAACAGCAAGAAAAAGCATCATGCCACTTATAAGGGAACCCTGATCAGAATAACAGCAGACTTCTCAACTAAAACTCTACAGGCAAGAAGAAAATGGGATGACATATTCAAAATACTAGAAGAAAAAAACCTGCCAACCAAGAATACTATACCCAGCAAGGCTATCCTTCAGAAATAAGGGAGAAATAGCATATTTCCCAGACAAACAAAAAATGCTGGAATTCATCACCACATGATTAGCCCTGCAAGATCCTCGAGGGAGTCAGTCCTGCACCTGAAATCCGAAAAACAATAATCACTACCACAAATACATAAGAAAGAACAAAACCCAATGGTAAAATAACAAATGCAAAGGAGAAAGAAAAAAGAAACTAAATCTTACCAACTCAAAAAATCAACAAACATTGAAGATGAATGAAAAGAGGGGAAAAAAGGAACAAAGGATATTGAAATCATCTAAATAAAACATGATAAAATGCCAGCAACCACAGAATATGCATTCTTCTCATCAGCACTTGGAACATTCTCCAGGATAGACCACATGTTAGATCACAAATCAAGTCTCAACAAATTTTAAAAAGTCAAAACCATCCCAAGCATCTTTTCAGTGACAACAGATTAAAACCAGAAATAAGTAACAATAGGTTCCCGAATGACCTATGGGGTCCAAGAAGAAATTAAAGATGAAATCAAAAAATTTCTTGAAACCAACAAAAATAAAGACACATCTTATCAAAATCTGTGGGATACTAAGAGATAAGTTTATTGCAATAAATGCTTACATAAAAAAATAGAAATATTTCAAATAACAACCTAACACTATACCTCAAAGAACTGCAAAAACAACAACGATCTAATCCCAAAGTTGGTAGACAGAAAGAAAATAAAGATCAGAGCAGAACTAAATGATAGAGACCCAAAAAATGGATACAAAAGATCAGTGACATAAAAAGTCGTTTTTTAGGAGATAAACAAAAGTGACAAACCTTTAGCTAGACTAACTAAAAAAGAAGAGAGAACACCCAAATAGCAAGAATTACAAATGAAAAAGGAGACATTACAACTAACAACACAAATATACAAAGAATCATTAGAGACTATCACAAACAACTGTACACCAACAAATTTGAAAACCTGGAGGAAATGAATAAATTTCTGGACACACAAAAACTACCAAGAGTGAACCAAGAAGAAACAGAAAACCTGAACACACCAATAAAAAGCAATGAGGTTGAAGCAATAATCACCGGTCTCCCAACAAAGAAAAGCCCAGGACTGGATGGCTTTACTGCCAAATTCTACCAAACCTTTAAAGAGGAAATAACACCAATTATCTTCAAAGTAATCAAAAAAATTGAAACAGAGGCCACTCTCCCAATCTCATTCTATGAAGCTAGCATCACCTTGATACAAAAACCAGACAAAGATACAACAAAAAAAGAAAACTACAGGCCAATGTCTCTCATGAACAGACACAAAAATCCTCAACAAAACAGTAGAAAACAGAATATGGCAACACATCAAAAAAATTATACACCATGATCAAGTGGGATTCATCCCAGGCTGACAAGGATGGTTTGACATATGAAAGTCAATAAATGTGATACACCACATCAACAAAACTAATGACAAAAACCATACAATTACCACAATAGACACAGAAAAAGCACTTAACAAAATTCAACATCACTTCTTGATAAAGATTCTCAGCAAATTAGCTATAAAAGAAAAGTATCTCAACGCAGTCAAATCCATATATGACAAGCCTACCACAAATACCACCCTGAGTGGGGAAAACCTGAAAGCTTTTCCTTAAGAAGAGGCACAAGACAAGGATGCCCATTCTCACCACTCCTATTTAACATAGGATTAGAAGTACTAGCCAGGGCAATCAGGCAAGAGAAATAAAGGGCATCCAGATTGGAAAAGACAGAGTCACACTGTCCCTGTTTGCAGCTGACATTATCCTATACATAGAAAAACCTAAAGACTCTACCAAAAATACTTAGAGCTGATTAACAATTTCAGTATGCTGCAGGATACAAAACCAACACCCCCAAATCAGTAGTGTTTTTATTCTCCAATGACAAACTAGCAGAAAAAGAAATCAAGAAACTAAGCCCACTTACAATAGTTACAAAAATAAAATAAAATACCTATGAGTCAATTTAACCAAGAAGGTGAAAGATCTCTATGAAGAGAACTACAAATCACTACTGAAAAAAATTAAAGAAGACACAAAAAGGTGGAAAGACATTCCATGCTCCTGGATTGGATGACTCAACACTGGGAAAATGTCCATACTACCCAAAGCTATCTACCGAATCAATGCAATCCCCATCAAAATACTAATGACATTCTTCACAGAAATAGAAAAAACAATCTTAATGTTCACATGAAACAACAAAATAGCTGAATCAATCCTGATAAAATAAATAAATAGAGCCAGAGGCATAACACTACCTGATTTCAAATTACACTACAAAACTATAGCAACCAAAAAAGCCATGACTGCCATAAAAATAGGCACTCAGAGCAATGGAACAGAATAGAGAACCCAGAAATCAACCCACACACTTACAGCCAACAGATCTTTGACAAAGGCAACAAGAATATACACTTGGGAAAAGACTGCCTCTTCAATAAATGGTGCTGGGAAAACTGGACATCCATATGCAGAAGAATGAAATTAGACCTGCACCTCTCATCATATAGCAATATCAATTAAAGCCTTAAGTATAAGACCTGAAACTATAAAACTACTAAAGGTAAACATAGGGGAAACACTTCAGGAAGTAGGACTCAGCAAAGTCTTCATGAGTAAAACCACAGAGGCATAAGCAACAAAAGAAAAAATAAATAACTGGACTTAAATCAAATTAAAAAACTTCTGCACAGCAAAGGAATCAACAAAGTGAAAAGACAACGTACAGAATGTGAGAAAATATTTGCAAACTATACATTTGACAAGGGAGTAATATCAAGAATATACAAAGAACTCAAACAACTATACAGTAAAAATACAAATAACAATTAAAAAATGGGCAAAGGAGCTGAATAGACATGTTTTGAAGGAAGACACACAAATGACCAACAAGTACTCAAAATCAAGTACATCAAAAAATGCTCGACATCATTAATCATTGGGAAAATGCAAATTAAAACCATATTAAGGTATCATCTCAACCCAGTTAATCTGACTATAATCAAAAAGACAGAACAACAAATGCTGCTGAGGATATGGAGAAAGGGGAACTCTTTTACACTGTTCGTGGGACTGTAAATTAGTACAGCCACTATGGAAAACAGATAGATCTATGATCCAACAATCCCACTTCTGGGTATATACCCAAAGGAATGAAAATCATCATGTCAAAGGGATACATGCACTCCCATCCTCACTGCAGCTCTATTTACCATGGCCAACATATGGAACCAACTTAAATGACCATCAATGGATGACTGGATAAGGAAAATATGGTATATATATGCAATGGAATACTACTCAGCCATAAAAAAGAATGAAATTCTGCCATTTGCAGCAACATGGATGAGTTTGGAGAAAATTATGTTAAGTGAAAAAAGCCAGGCACAGAGGGAAAATTCCACATATCCTTACTCATAAGTGAGAGCTAAAAAAGAAAGAAGGGAAGAAAGACCACAGTAGTGCATTGGACTTGCAGAGGGAGAGAAAAGAACTAGGGTTGCTGGGGGTGGAGGTGGGGAGGAGGAGAGGGGCTAGGAACAGGTTGGATGGGGTACACAGGGAATAATTGTAATTTGTGGTGGTGAGCATGCTAATAGTATTGATCTGATCATTGGGCACAGATGCTAACAGCATCTTGGGCACAGATGCTAACAGTTCTGTGCCCCATGAATGTGTATAATCAATAAAAAAAAATCAGTTTTAGTGAAAGATGATAACAGATGCTGGATTTAAAGTGGGTAAAAAAAACAAAGATAGAATCACAGGTGCACTAAGATTCATTATCTCATTTAATCCTCAAGATTACTGTTATCCTTATTTTACAGATGAGAAAACTGAGGCTTAGAGATGTCAAGTAACTTGCCCAAGGTTAAGGGAAAAACCCAGTTCTCTCATCTCATCTACAGGACCCCTGAAAGTCCTTCTATTTCCAAAAATAAATGAAAAAATATACCTCTGTTTCTGTTCCACAGTCATCATAAACTTAGCATCCTTCACAAGAACAAAAGCAGCCTGTTGTACACCTTTTCTTGTTGCACAAAACTGAAAATGAATTAATAATTGCTGTATTAATTGTGTTAAAAATTGAACATTACACTAAAAAAAAGCAACCAACATTCCATACCACAAGTGTGGGTTTCTGATCAGAGTATGTTCGTATAACACTGGCGATTTTGTAGTTGAGGGTTAAATCAAACTTAAATTCAGTTTGGTTACTACTGCAGGGAAATCCAAGGACTACTTTCTGAAGTTTCACTGGTCTATGGCTTTCATCCATTTTCAGACATACAGCAGGTCTTTCACCACCTGAAAGCCATTCTGCTATCTTTAAAAAACAGAAACATGTGTATTAAAATTTTTTTCTAGTAAAGTTCTATGGCAAACAACTGGAAGCCCACTGGTCTTCCCTGTGGGAATGTGAGGTGTGCCACAGACCTCAATCCCACCACTCCCCCTTCCTCCTTCTTCCATCCCATTTCCTTCCCCTTTCCCCTCTCCGTCTCCCTCCCAACTGCTCCACAATAACATTGTAGAATGTAAAAAAATAATATTAATAAAAATTTTTTAAATGTTCTATGGCTAAAAATAACCCAGTTATAGACCACTTTAAAGTCAAGATATAAAAACATTTAATTAAGTGGTGATAGAGTTTGGATATGTTATCCCCTCCAAAACTCATGTGGAAATTTGATCCCCACTGTGGCAGAGTTGGCAACAGACTGAGTCATGGAGGCAGATCCCTCATGAATGGATTAGTGCTCTCCCTAGGTGGGGGGAATAATGAGTGAGCTCTCGCTCTATTAGATCCCACAAGAGCTGGTTGTTTAAAAAACCCTGGCACCTCCCCTCTCTCTCTCTCTTGCTTCTTCTCGCCATATGATCTGCTTGCATCTGCCAGCTTGTCTGCAGCTTTCTGCTATGAGTAGAAGCAGATTGAGGCCCATACCAGATGCAGCTGTCCCATAATCATAAGCCAGATAAACCTCTTTTCCTTATAAATTATGCAGTCTCAGGTATTTCTGTGATAGCAACACAAAAAGGACTAATACAAGCGGTCTTTTTCAATATTACATGTTCCATTGATACTAATCTATTGATATACTGGTAAGTACTACCAAAAGCAGTATTTCAAGATTGCACCCACTTTCACTTTGGTAAACTTCCAATTAATTATTACTATTTTGTTTTATTTTCCTCCGTAAGAATCCAAAGTAAAATTAAAATTGATTTTGTCATAGAAATCGAATTTGTCACTATCATTGTAACTTTGCTATTTTCCAGAACTATGTCTGGAAATGGCTGACACTTCTTTTGTGTTGTCCTATATACTAACTGAATAGTAGCAAATTAATGGTTGGTTTAGGTTGACAGGGTTGACAATTTTCAAGCAAAGAAGAAATAGTCAAGATGGGAGCACAGAAAGTGCATTTCAGACTCAGTGCTAGAATCACTAGTTTCCAGAGCTGTGGTAAGCAATCCTTATCCTCAGGTAGCTTGGTTGGTAATCAGTCTCCACGCCCTGCTATGAAACTGGCCACTGCTTTGACAGGAAGAAGAGAGATTAATGAGTTTCTCGTTGCACAGGAAGAAAATATTAAAATATTCTCAAGGTTAGCACGGCTAGGAATAAGACCACACCAAAACTTATAGTTGAAGAGAAGTAGTAGGCCAAGGATAAAGACCTTAATTTAGGGGAAAATTGAGGAAGAGGACCTGAAGAAAGATACAGAGAATCAGCATTCACAGAAGTACTGTTTTCCTCAAAGGGGAAGAGAGTGTGAAGAATTAGAGAGTATTGATACATAATAATTGCTTACAAATCAGTAAGAAAAATTTAGTATCCCAATGTGATAAAAGGATAATGGGCATGATCTGGCAAGTCGTTAGAAAAATAAATTACAATAAAAACCATAAAAATAGTATTGAAGGAGAATATTTAATGACATGGAAATGTTTGTAGGTGAAATGCAGGGCAAAAAAAGAATATATACATTATGATTCCATATATAGATCTGGAAGGACAAACACTAGATTTAATTTTGTTTCAATATATTTTAAATTCTTCTATATTATTTTTGAATATGAACAAAACAAGCTGTCGTTTTAAGAACAAGAAAATGATTAAATGTGCCAAATTAAAAAATAAAGACAAAATTTCCATCAGAATAGACAAAGTAGCAGTTACTTGTGAAAAAAATTCCTAAAAAGTAGCAGAGAGAAAAAAGCCATACTATAGTAGGCCAAGAAGTAAATACGAATAAGAAAGTAAAGTGAGATGGCATTACTTTTCAAGAAGTTTGGCTAAAAATTGAAAAAATTAAGCTATATATTCATTTTGGAAAGTTTAATACTGCATATAATTATTTCTTTACATGTCCATGTACCCCATTAACCATGAGATCCTCCTCAAGGACAGGGTCCATGCATTTTCACTTTGCATCTATCGTTAGTGCTTAACACAACGCCAAGCACAAAGAATTAGGTGCAGGTGGTAATCATCTAAGCAATTATTTTTATTCTCCACCATACTTTGCTATACAACTAGAGTCAGCTGGTTACAATATGACTGTAACATATTATTAGCCAAGTTATTATGAGGCATCTGAAACCCATGAAACTAAGACTTTTAGATACCATCAAATAATAGACTTCCATCAAAAATGTTTTATTAAACCTAGTCAACCAAATTTTACAGACTTAATACTGTCATACCTTTGAAATCTAGCCATAACTTTCGATGACATATTTTCCTATTAAACTTATCAAGTGATTGACAAAAAGAACACAGCTCACTTTTCTCTTAAATCAAAATGAGTAAATATTTCACAAGTCATAAAAAACCTGATAGACTAAAATTCTAACTTACATCCTCAGCGTTTGGAATTGTTGCTGATACAGCTACAAATCTCATTGGAATAATAGTGCTGGTATTTTCTAAAGTCTTAGGTAAAGACTGTACAGTTTTCATTCTGCTCACTACAACTTCAAGAGTTGGACCACGATTTTCATCTTTTACAACATGTACCTAAGCAGAAAATCAAGAAAATATCATTAGCTATAAAACTAAAAATTTATTTAATTAAAACATGCAATAATACTGACATTCTTCCTTGAGAAAGTGAGCATTTCCCACTTGTAGGGATAGAACAAACACACAGTTCGAAAGTGTCTTGTTTCTTCCATCCATTCCAATCATCTTATGTTTATCTCTGAAAATGAATAGTGTTCATTACCTCATCAATGAGAAAGAGTCGAACCAGTTGGACCAATGAGTTGTCTCTCCATTTCCTAGTCATGCTATCCCATTTTTCCTAGAGAAAAAAAAAAAACAAGGAGTTTAATGTGATAAGGAATTATAACAAATATTATTCAAGATATCAATAAAATTTGAACAGGATATAGTACAAATGATTTGCAATGTTTTGCGTGATGCCTTAAAAGTATCCTGAAAAAGATTTAAAGATTAAAAATTACTTAAAGGATTTTGACAGTTTTACAGGTGTTTAAAAATCTGTGTTCTCAATTGTTTTTAAGTTGAATCACAAAATATTCAAAGTCAATGTTGTATAACCTATTTTTAAGCTCTAGAAAACCTTGGTTCTCCATCTATAATACATAATACTTGGATAAAAGAATATAAGCAATACATACAATTACAAATTATCCACAATAACAAATTGCCTATTCTTTTGCCATTTTTTGTATTTCGTTGTTGGTCTTTTACTCATTGATTTGTAGGCATTCTTTTTGTACCTTAATAATAGTACTTTTTATGTTTCTTTGTTTACATTGCAAATATATGCTTCTAGGTTGTATTTTCTTTAACTTTTTTTCTTGGTGAAGAGAAATAGATAATTTCTAATAAAGCAAGGAAATAATAAAGTATAAATAATACCTACAGGAGTTGTCATAATAATATGGGCATGCTGAATTTCAAATAGGTCATCCATTACTGTATCACCAGTGAGTTCTTTACAATTCAATCCTATTGGTCCAAATTTTTCTTTCCAGTCATTAAAACGCTGACTACACAGGGCTTTTATCGGTGCCACTATAACAACATAAGATATTTATTTGGAATATCAGTAGAATTTTAAAATTATTTCCACAAACTTTGGTTAATAAATTTAGGATAAAAAATACACATCTCAGTATTGTCTAGTACTGATGAAGTAAAAGTTAACAATATAGGCATATTATTTAGAGGTATCAAAGGTAATCACCAAAAAACTAAAAATAGAAATAGAAGTGATTGCTCAGGCAAGAGTAACTAAAAGTGAAGAGAGGTAGGGCAGGAGATGACTGTTTTTCATTATAAGCCCCTTTGTGATATTTGATTTTTTAACCATGTGTGTACATTACTTTAATGAAAAAAAAATTTTTTAAATACTCACCTGAGAGCAGACGTTCCTGTGAAAATTTCTAGAATTATAAAATGTTTGATTTTATTTGTTCATTTGGCCTGTCCTTTTAAAAATAAGCATGTAAAGATCAAATTCTCAATTCAAATATTACTTTTTATTTATAATTCTGGGAAAATGTGTTTTGAATTTAATGTAACAGACAAGACCAATTGTAAAATGTCTTCATTAAAAACAAATGGAAAGCCAAGTAATAATCCCTATGGCTTGAACTTGAATTTATTTCTTCGTTTTACTTCAATGGTTTTTCATTATTATAATTAATCATCACTCTTACAATATATAAATACTTACTGTAAACAATTTTAATGTTCGACCATGGCAATGGTACTTCCATTAACAATCTTGTTATAGCTAGTTCAAACACTACTGTTTTTCCAGAACCAGTTGGAGCACAAATCACAAAATTCCTATCTGTGTAAAGAAGCTAAAAAATAAAATTTAATCAATCATATAAAATACAGAATTTTTCACACACATTCTAAATTTGTTAGAAAATATGCCTTAGAAAAACTCTAATAATAGTTCAAACATTTTTACCTCTCAAATTATTAAAATTGTAACTTTGCTCCAGACCCTCTACCCTCAAAAAATAACACTACTAATATTTCATCATGCTAATTATTTGTCAAAGTGATAGGTTAGACCTAGAAGAAAATCATACCTTTAGCTTTCAGAGAAATTCTATCTAAATCTAAATAAATACAAACCAGTCCACCTATGGAAATCACATGGTCTCATTTAACAAACATTTTCTGAGCTCCTATAATATACTACACAGTAGGTATGCCATTGGGGACATAAAGATGTGACCTTGGCCCTGGCCTTAGTGAGGACACAATCTAGTGAGAAGAGGCAGATTAAGTAAACAATTATAATAAATACTTACATCATCAAAGGCTTTGGACTGTATGTAGTTGAAATATGGGAATTCTTTAAAAATACTTCTAAATTTTGCCGCTTACAATAACATTAAGGAGTCAAATGTTCAAAACTTTAAGAATTGGTTACTTTTAATTCAAAAATTCAGTTTTTTAAAATTTTTCATTTATTTTTTATTGTAACAGTTGATTGTACATATCTGTGTGCAATATGTGATGTTCAAATCAGGACAATTAGTATATTCAACATAAAAATTCAGATAACGTGACATTGACCCTGACGATTTAATGATGAGGCTTTAACATTTGTTATTTTGGCATCCTAAGAAAGGAATTAACAAATTATTCCAGTCTCCAGTCACATTCCATATTCTGAAAAGTACTTGTAAAGTCCCTATTGGGAAACAAGAGGTTATATGAGGATTACAACTTGAGGGATTAATATCGTGGGAGAGATGTAAATACGTGCAGGCAAGTATACCAGAAGTACACTTCTAGTTTATCTCTTCCAGAGTAGTATTTTTTCTTTATCTTTTTTCAGGACAATTCACCTTGACTAAGCCACTTGATTTTTATCTCTCTTTAAATGTTCAGAATTTCACTTATTAACTGTTAATCGTGCTTCATTAGCTGATGTGTGCTTCTAGTCACCTAATGCTGAATTCCTTTGTTTTTGATAATTTATTTGTGTTAAATGGTGGTTTAATTGTAATTATCAGCATACAAGCTCAACAGGAAAAACTTAAATCATCCTGACCTTGTAAGAAAGTTCAAAAATATTAATAGATATTGTAGGGCCCCATAAAACCCCAAAGGAGACATTCCCTAAAACATGGCACCTTTCCGGCTTCACTTCTAGGTCCTAACATTCCCGCCGGCCAAAGTATGGCCTATCAAAATCATCACCCACCCTTCCAACCAATCAGCCACCACCCCGCATACTAACCACCCTCTCCCGGAACTCAGCTCTCTATAAATGTATGCTTCACTCTCAAATAAAGTGGAACTTCTCCGGTGAACTGTCAGCTTGGGTCCTTTCGTCCTTTCATTGGTGCCGAAACCCGGGAGGAGCTCACCCCTTACCCGAGGGGACTCTTTCTCGGACCTCCTTCACTATCTCGGCGGTTCCCGCTGCTGACGCTTTGCCCTCGTCCATTTTCTCAGGCGCTGGTTCTCTGCACCCACCACTGGCTCACCTAAATGTAAGTCTCTCTCCGGGGGTGCCATCTTAGGCTGGGCTACCGTAATAGTCTGGTATCCCTCTGACGCCTGGCCCTAAGACAGAGAATAGACCCCACCACGGCCTTCAGGGCACTGGGCAGACTCCTAGGTATTCTCTTGTCACATTAGGCAATCCACATTCCCCTCCTTTCCCAGCCCAATTAGAGGCGACCTCTTCAGGGTGAAGCTCCCATTCTTTCACTTTTTCCTTCAATCTGGTATTTCTGTTTCTCCGAGCCCAGGGCTCCCGAAAATCCCGGCACCGGGTTCCTTCGAGCCTCTGGGCACTCACCCTTGCCGAGGTGATGGAGGGTAAAGTAAAGACTCCTATCCTCCTCCCTCCCGGTTCGTCTCCAAACCTCTGGGACTGACAGAATATAGGTGGGGACACCCTCTATATTTGTGTCTTTCCCTCCCTCCAGCTGAAGGAATTTTTCCCTTCTCCACCTCCTTGTCTTTCACTCTCCTTCCTGCTTTAATATGGTAGCTTCCCCCTCGTCACCTGCAGCAGATTCTCCCCTCCAATGCCTTATTAAAAACCTAAAAACCTTGTCTTTAGAGCCTGATATCAAGCCCAACCTCCTTATAAAATTTTGCACACAAGATTGGCCTCAATACCAATTAGATAATCAAAACAGATGGCCACCGGAAGGCACACTAAACCCCGATATTCTTCGAGATTTATTCAACCTCTGCCAGCGCCAGAGAAAATGGAAGGAGATTCCCTACGTTGAGGCTTTCCGCCTACTTGCCCAAAATCCCTCTCTCTGTCTCACCTGTTCCCCCTCCCAGGTTCTCCTTGCTTCCAAACC
>NW_007731732.1:84927-85417 GCF_000696425.1 Galeopterus variegatus
CCCCTACCCTCGCCACCTCCAGTACCCCCTGCTTCGGATGGTCTTGACCCTGCAGACGAACCTCCTCTGTACAGACCCCCTCCTCCTGTAGTTCCATCCCCCGAACCCCCGCAGCGGCTCACTCCGCCGCCATCTTCGGCTCCACCTAACCCTCCTACTCTCCCTCCTTCCCCTCCCCCTCTGCCTCTTTCAGCCCCCCATAACTCGTTCCCGGGGAATCCTCCCTTCCTCTACCATGGCTCCTCTCCATGAAGTAGCTGGTGCTGAAGGGGTTCTTAGGGTACATGTTCCCTTTTCACTAGCAGACCTTACTCAATTACAGAGAAAATTAGGATCGTTTACCACCAATCCTACCACTTACATTAAGGAATTCCAATGGGTCCTCCAGGCCTACAGTCTCACCCACCATGACATTTACATGCTACTGGCTAACACCCTCCTTCCTGAAGGGCGCCGCCGCGTCTGGGACGCGGCCCAAGCTCATGCAGAT
>NW_007731732.1:86767-104259 GCF_000696425.1 Galeopterus variegatus
CTGTCGTAGGACCTCTAACTATTATTTTAATAGCCTGCCTCTTTTTACTCTGCATTCCAAGTCTTTTAACCAGATTCCATGGAGAACCCCTCTCACTCTTCTGCAGAACACCTGATGTGCTGCACCGATGGCGCTTGTTCCTAACCACCATAGCTGCAGATGCCTGGATGATCTCTCCCGCAACCTCTTACACCCACTGGACACAGCAGATGGCCGACTTATGGCTCCAAGGGACCTTCATGGATTTCTCCTCCCTTGAAATCACCCTATTTACCACTCTCCTTTAGGGTATAATAAAGGGCTTACTTCTCCTCCCTGTTCCTCCCCCTTCAATGCCCCTCTCCAGCAGAAAGTAGCTTGAAGACCTCGATGACCTTACCCCCCAATAGAGTAAAAAGGGAGGAATGTAGGGCCCCATAAAACCCCAAAGGAGACATTCCCTAAAACATGGCGCCTTTCCAGCTTCTCTTCCAGGTCCTAACATTCCCACCGGCGCCAAAGTATGGCCTATCAAAATCATCACCCACCCTTCCGACCAATCAGCCACTGCCCCGCATACTAACCACCCTCTCCCGGAACTCAGCTCTCTATAAATGTATGCTTCACCCTCAAATAAAGTGGAACTTCTCCAGTGAACTGTCAGCTCGGGTCCTGTCATTCTTTCAGATATGAAGAATAAACTCCAAGGTAAGGGTGTATTGCAAGCTTAGAAGATATTTGTACTTAATGGGACTCTTCTTACTCTGGGTCACAAATAAATGTTGTCAACTACATTTACTGAACACTATATTCAGAATACATTATGGTTGACCCTTGAACAACTTGGGAGTTGGGATGCCAACCACCCCACCCAGTTGAAGATCTGCATATAACTTTTGATTCTCCCAAAAGTTAATTACTTAACTACTACAGCTGGCCCTCTTACTGTATTCAGGGAACCGGAAGGCCAACCTTTCCTATCTGCAGATTCCACAGGGCCAACTGTGGGACTTAAGCATCCATGGATTTTGGTATGTGGGTCCCGGAACCAATCCTCCACAGGTACTGAGGGACCAATGTACTTAAGTACATAGTGCACTTCCCCCCAGGTCACAGACGGGGGTGGGGGACCGTTTTTTCTTAAGTATTAGTTAACTGCTAATTAGTAGGCTAACAATGAATAGCCCAATATTAAGTAGGCTACTTAACTGGTTAGGTATGTCATGTGTTCATAAATATAATGTTCCAATATATTTATTGAAAAAAATCTGCATATAAGTGGACTCATGTTATGTATCTAAAAAATCATAATAAAATAATAAAAAATCTGCATATAAGTTCAAATCCATGTTGTTCAAGGGTTTGCTGTACTAGATTTAGAAAGCTGCAGGAAGCTGTAAATTAAAAAGAAAATGATTTCCTACAATTAAGGCTGTTATAATCTACTAGGAGATATAAGACAATATATATAAGACAATATATATATTAATTAACAATAATCAATATACTGAGAACCAAATAAAGTTATTTAAGTAATTATATTTTCACAAAAATATACAAGAATCAATGGATTGCTGTGGTGATCCTGTTAAAACTTAAATTGGTTAGGGCCGGCCCGGTGGCGCACTGGATAAGTGCGCCGCTTGGGAAGTGCGGCGGCGCTCCCGCCCGAGGGTTCGGATCCCACATACAGACCGGTTCCCGCTCACTGGCTGAGCGAGGTGCGGGAGCAACGCTGAGGGTTGCGGTCCCGTTGCCGGTCCCCGGTCCGGTACGGGGGCAACACTGAGGGTTGCGATCCGTTGCCGGACACGGAAAAAGACAAAAGACAAAAAAAAACAAACAAACAAACCAAAAAAAAAACTTAAATTGGTTAGAGCACAGTGTTATAACACCGAAGTCAAGGGTTTTGATCCCCAAGCTGGCCAACCATCAAAAAAAACCCCAAAAACTTAAATCAGATCATATGGCTTCTTTATTCAAATTCCCCACTTTCTCTGAAAGCATATGGCTACAAGGCCCTACACGATCTTATCTCCCTACTACCACTCTCCCACCCTCTACCTTTATCTCTCTGACCTCATGTCCTACTACTCTTCCCCCAACTCATCTCTTCTATACTGGACTCTGCTGTTCTTCAAAAACCTCAGCCATATTCCTGCCATGAATCATCCCCTCTGCCTAGACTGTTCTTTCCTCCATATTTCCTTGGCTCTTTCACTTCCTTTAATTGCTTAAATCTCATCTTCTCAAGAAGCCTTACTCTAATTATTTAATTCTACATCCTGAGCTCTCAATCTCAGAAGTCTCAATTTAATCCTCTTAACCTTTTCTACTTTTGTCTTTTCCCATAATACTCATCACCTCCTAAAATACTATATGACTTATAGTATTGCGATTTTACTTTATTGCAATTTTACTGTTGCAATTGTTCAGATCTATCCTCTTCCCACCCTCATCCCAAGAATGTGAACTCCTCAAGGGCAAGAATTCATTGTCTGCTTTCTTAACTGACATATCTCAAATACCTAGAATGGTGCCCGACACACAGTAAGCACTCAGTTAATACAGGTTTGCATTTATTAAATCAAGCAATTAATTTATAAATCATTTTACTTTCAGTTGTGCAGAGTGTCATCATATTTGTGCCAAAACAAAAAAGTAATTTTGAGTTTGTCAATCCATCAGCTTTTGAAGAAATCTCATTTTTTCCTTCAAAAATATGTATCTTCCTATAAAATATTTATTTGTAACAAGCTCACAAGTGGGTCATCATGCTGGTTTTTTTCTCATTAGGTAGTTCCACATCAATTTATATTCACAAAAATGAATCTTTGATTCAGAATAAACATAGAATCAGTTTTCCAGCTCATGAGAAAACTCAACTACTAACGTCATTTATCATCACTATCTACTCCTGAAATCAAATTTTTCCTTTCTTTCAACAAAAGCTCGGCAGTGTCACTGCAATTATATGTATAATGGGGAAAAATGTCTGCAGAACTGAAAATGACAAGAGTACTGTGGCAGAATCAATCTGACAAAACTTTCATTGTCCTGAGGATTCAAATACAGTAAAATATAATGGAAAAGAACCAGAAAATAAGTTGTGTCAAAGAAATCCACAAACTCTCAAATTATTATGAATAGCATTCACTCTTCCACTTTAAACACACACTTGGAAACAGTAAAGTATAGCAGTTCAGTGAGTTTGACAGCAAATGAACTTTTTGGACAATAAACCAATGGACACAACTATAGGCAGTAGTCTTAACTAACAGACACCTAAACAACAGAACCACTTCAGCTATACTAATACAGCATGAAAATCTTTTAAACTCTTCAAAAGGGAATATTATATTATGGAAAGGCTTCCAGTAAAGGGTAAGAAGAATCTCCCAGCATATAGACAATAAAACAATCTTAAACTGCTTATTGCTAATCTATTTCCTATGTTCCCATCCTATTTAGATCACCAGAGAAACTGAAGTGCAGCAGGATTGAGACACCATGCTGAACAGAAACACTAAAGACTGGCTATGTCTATAGTTAATATACCATCATGTATAAGCTTCTTATTGTCCCCCCTCCCCCTCACCCCATTTTAACTCAATTCAGTTATCTGCACTGGAGGCAACTTTTCATGAGTGGTCAGGCAAATATTTTCTAACCATACTTCAGAATTATCTCAGATGATCCCCAGAGTACCCTAGATTTCTCTAGTTCGGCTGCCCAATATTTGTAATTCACTTTCTGTTTCGCCTACTAGACCATAACTATTGTGGATTCTAGAGCACTCCCCAGCTCTAATTGAGTCTCTAATTTCACATTCCTAAAGCATAGATAAAATTACATGCTTTCTCCTCATTGCTTAATAAATTTATTAAAAATAAAAACAAAATGCTAAGGGAGTAGATCTTCGGTATTCTCAACACACACACATAAATGGTAACTATGTAAGGTAATGGATATGTTAATTAGCTTGATTGTGGTAATCATTTTCACAATGTATACATATAACAAAATATCATGTTGCATACATATATAACAATATATGTTGTGTACATATATACAAATATACATAATTTTTATTTGTCAATTATACCTCAATAAACTTGAGAAAATAAAAATAAAAACCAAAAACATTTGACCTTGGTATTCATGACATTAAATGATCTGATCTTAAGATACCATTCCAACATTATTTCCTACTACTCCTTTAATCACATCTTTCACTTCAGCCAAACTGGAAGGCTTGTTCTTTCTAAACATATTTCACACTTTTTTACCTTCACCTTTGCTCATGGCTACTTGTACTTCACCAGAACAACTTCTTTACTTTATCTGTCTTTCAATGGATTTGGAGATAGGAGGATAAATAAGACATGGTCCTTGCCCGCAAGGAGTTCATACGTCATGGGGAAATAGTCACAAAAATAGCTGGTGAATTAAAATAAAATAAGTACACTATTACAGGCATACACAGGGTGTTAAAGAAGCAAAGAGGGGCCGGCCCGGTGGCGCACTGGAGAGTGTGCCGCTTGGGAGTGCAGCGGCGCTCCCGCCGAGGGTTCGGATCCCATGTGGAGACCGGTTCCCGCTCACTGGTTGAGCGTGGTGCGGGCGCAACACCGAGGGTTGCGATCCCGTTGCCAGTCCCCGGTACGGGCGCGACACCGAGGGTTGCAATCCCGTTACCGGTCAGTAAAAAAGACAAAAAAGGAAAAAAAAAAAAGAAGCAAAGAGGATGTTACCTCCAGGACACACATACATACTCAAAATATTTATACTTGAAATGCCCAGACATGTAAATTGGATTATATGTATAAACTCCAAATTAGGTTCTTAAAATATACGAGATTTGTAAAAATGTCTCCAACCCACAAAATGTCCCATTCCTATCCATTTCCCTTACCTAGTTTAACCCAATATGGCTGTTCTTATTCAAAATATAAGAACTTATCTGTTATCTACTTGTAAGTAAATACGCTCAGAGCTCTGCCAATAACACAAATCTGATTTCTTTTTTTTATTTTTTTTTTTTTGTTTTTTTTTTGTCTTTTTTGTGACCGGTAAGGGGATTGCAACCCTTGGTGTGGTGTCGCCCACACCACGCTCAGCCAGTGAGCACACCGGCCATTCCTATATAGGATCAGAACCCGTGGCAGGAGCGTGGCTGCGCCCTCAGCGCCGCACTCTCCCGAGTGCACCACGGGCTCGGCCCCAAATCTAATTTCTGTACTTATCTTGCCACAGGCTAGTGACAAACAGTTCACAAATTGGCACGAATGTGCAGACCACACTTTGTCACACTATCACATACACGTATCTCGTACATGAACCGAAAAATTTACTTTCCGTTTATTTCTGTGTCAACCAAAATAAACAAACAGGAACACAATGAAACAAAATGTTTAAAAATTATGATTTCATAAATATAAAGCAACTGTTGTAAATAATTTAAAGGATACGAATTTCTGTGACAGCCTTCAAGGAACCTAAACCATTTTCTGTTACCCCTAAAAAAAAAATCCCACAGTTACATGGATATTTTTAAACCTTTTCCATAAAAATTGCATAACTTTTTACTGACAGCAAAGTTAAAAATATTTTCTTAACACGTAACTAAAAATACACATACCGCATCTTTAAAAAATGGAACATAATAAAGAAATGCAGAAATTGCACATAGATACCTACTCAAATTTACTATATTTTTGTAATTTTCCCTATGCTAAGAAATACAAATTAGTTTGTACTTTTATAAAAGTCACCGAAAAAGCAAGGAATTACCTTGAATATCATGAGGCTGGGAAGCAATTGAAAAAGATGGTGCTTTGAGTATGACTTCTCCAATTTCAGAAGCAGAAAAAGCATCATTTGCTGTAAACACATTTGTAGAATATTGAGGTTTCTGCTTACTATTGCTATAGTTCCACGATTTCCCTCTGTTTATTCCTGTTTGAACAACTTTCACTGAGCCAATGTGAGAATCCAAGTTTGCATTGTCATTAGAGTAAGCATTCCCACATAAATTGTCAGATACTTTAAATAATCTGCAAAACAAAAACAAAACCACACGTTTTTCACTTTAACAGTTGCTTAGGATATGAAAAACTAGCATAAAATTGGCTACTTGAAAAATACCCACAGATTATGGTTTATTCAAATAAAAAAGTTAATCATTCTCCTAAAACATGACTTGCTAAGTTTATCACTGAATTAAGTCTTTTTGCTTTCCTAAAATGCAGATAAATCCATCTGTGGTAGCCAGCCCCTGAAATGGCCCCAGTGATCTTGCCTCTTGGTTTCCACACCCTTTTGCAGTCTCCTATAAACTGAATTGCTGAATGAGGACTAGCCTATGTAACTAGTAGAGTACTGCAGGAATGCAAGTGTGTGACTTCCAAGGCTAGGTCAGAAAAGACATTCGCCCTACTGCCAGGTCTCTTATATTGCTAATGCTGTGGGGAGCTAGCCACTATATCATGAAAACACTCAAGCAACCCCATGACAGGCCCAGGTAGAGAAGTACTAAGGCCTCCTGTCAACAACGAGCACCAGCTTGCCAGCCAAGGTGAGCAAGCCATCTTGAAAACATATCCTTTAGCCCCTGTCAAGCTTTCAGATGATTGCAGCCTGGCTAACATTTTGACTGTAGCCTTGTAATGGGCCCCCAACATCTTCATGCATTCTAATGAAAGACCCAAGCCAGAACTACCAGTTAAGTTATTCTTAAATTCCTACCCTACAGAAAAGAAATAAAAATATTTATCGTTGTTTTAAGCCACTAAGTTTTGGGATAATAGATAACAAGTGTACCATTTAAAGTCAGTAAAGTACTTGAGAGAAAGAGAAAAAATCCAATAAATACAATCACATAAAAGAGAGACTTTTATTCACCTAACAGTAGTAGTAGTTAAATTCAACCGAACTGATTCATTATACAAATAAATTAACATACTTATATTAAATTTATAGGAATAAATTAACATACTTGTCATGAATTTAAAGTTGTTAGTAACTACATTTGACTCCACAGAAGCTACCAGACAACATATATACAGTTTTCCTAGCTAGTCAACATAGGGTTGCATAGCTTGCACTCCACCCTCCCCCCCTAAAAAGGAAAAGATGTAAACTAAATTTATAAGCAGATCAAAATGTCCCAAACACTATCCAATAGCCATTTCAGTGTAAGAAATAACTTCTTTGCAAAGTTCTGGAAAACAAGGAGATGCCATTTGTATGACTGTATTTAATCATATTCAACTGATCAAAAGACAATCTAAAAAAGTATCCAAGTATTTATCAAAGTAATTTGTTCACAATAGCATAGCCCTAAGGGGTGAAACAACCATTAAGGTTCCTAATGCAACACATCTTATAGAACAAATAATGGGGATGACAGCAGGTACCCATCTTATAAAATTCTGTAAGAAATGGCACACAAGCAAGCACTGTGCAAATACAGAATACTTTCTAAATTATTTTTACTATTTCAATGAGAAAATGTATTTTAGAACAAATTTTGTAGAGTTGCATCCTCCAATGCCAGCAGTTCTATCTTTGAAGACAGAAAAATCAAAAGCAGGTTGTTAGGAGATAATACAGTAGAATCCCATTATAAAACAGTATTGAGGACAAGGAAAACACTTACATTATAGGATAACTCCTAGCTATACGATGTGATATTGGTTGGCTAAAAGCATGAACTTTGGAATCAGACTACAAAGCCTCTCCACTTTCCAGCTGTGTGACATTAGAGTTTGAAAAAAGTTTTGCATATTATAAAAATATTATCCACATATGAGTTACCTAAATTCTCTGGACTCCCTAGGTCTTCCGGAACTCCCACTCTATAAATTTCCCCACATTCTCAACTTCTTCACTAATTGTTTTATTTACTTCCTGGTCTTAAAAACATATATGGTTCTCCCATGAAAAAGTCTTGCTCCTTAAAAAATCTTAAGTGGAAACTCCTAATTCTCTCACATCCAACGTACTTGAAGCTTGTGAGTCTTTGTCTTCCTCTCCACCTCAAATCTAGATCATTATCCTTCCACTCTCACAAAAGGATCTGTGCTATCTAGCTATACAACCTTATAACTCTCCTCATCACATAATCATATATCTACCTTCTGGTCACTTTAGAATCTTTCCCTCTCAATCCCAAATTCTGCCATCATTCTGCATTCTTCAACATTCATACAGACAACCCATTTAAAATTCTACCCTGAATGATGAATCCTTAGCTTTCTCCTTCACATGACCTCAGTCACCTACTGTCTCAACCTAGACTTTGTAACTATCCAGAACTGCTCCTTCTCTAAAGTCAATAATTGTGATATATCATTTTCTGACCACAACCTCCTATCTTTTTACTTGTTTGTTCAAGGTACTAAGGAGGTCAAACAACAAATTAAGTGTAATTAACCTCCCTATTTTCTCTCAAACTATCTTCCCCTTCTTTTTTCTCATCCACATTTAATGGATTTAGATTCCATGACCTATCTTTTCAACCACTTCCTTAGTAATATTCTAAGTTCCTCTCCCTTTTTATCCTTTCATCATACTTATGTTGCAAAACCTCAATCCTAGATAAATCTATCTACTTTTTTTTGGTAATTGCAGCCAGGCAGTGGAACACTACTGAATAAAAAAGCACAACTATTGGATATTAAAATTTAGAGTGATCATCAGCAAGATAGCAGGACACAAGACCAATATACAAAAATCAACTATATGAGAGTACTTCAAAAAGTTCATGCAAAGATTCATATTATCTTTTAATTCTATTTTTCAAGGAACTTTTTGAAGTATCTTTGTGTTTCTACACAGTAGTGTTGCAAATCCAAAGAAATTAAGAAAAACTTTTCTTTTATCACAGCATCAAAAAAGAACAACACTTAGGAATAAGTTTAACAAAATAAGTCCACTTTTTTTCCCACTGAAACCATAAAAAATCATTGAAAGAAATTAAAGAAAACCTAGATAAATAAAAAGACATCTCATGTTCATACATTGGAAGACTTCATATTGTTAGGATAACAATACTCCACAAGTTGATTTACAGATTCAATACAATCCCTATCAAAATCCCAGCCAGTTTCTTTGCAGAAATCAAAATCAAAATAATTGTCATACTATAAAGTAATCAATTATTTTTAGTTATTTACTATCTATTTTTCCCCAGTAAATTGTAAGCTCCCTAAAGGCAAAAACCTATGACTGGAATTGCAAAACTAACCGAATGTCTGGCACAAACAGTAGACTACTTATTGTTGCTGTTTCTCTCATTCACATTCTACCATATTTAATACTTTCGGATGTACACATATTTAACTTTATTTACTGAATATAATTTATTTCATTTAATTAATTACCTTTTCCGGAACACTGATGTGCTCTCTCCTTTATCTTCTGCGAAATTAACTATTTTTTTCTCATCAGAAACATTCTTCTCAGGTGCTATCTCGGTGCCAATGTGATGTTTATATTTCTGAGAAGAACCATAAGTCAGCTTGCCAGTAACATGTTGTAAGTCATTGTTACCTACCCCTCGTAAATTTAGATCATCTTGTTCATTTTTATTAGCAGGATAGGCAAACTGAAATTTTTGTGTTAGTGAAACATAATTTGTGTCTTCATTGGTCATCTGTAAATTTGAGGTTAACATTTTTGGCCTCTTTTCCTGACCTACAAAAAAGGAATTAATTATTACATGTTCTTCATGAAAATAAATTTTCAAAATGATGATAGAAAATTTTAATAAAAATTTTCAAAAGAGTTTAGGAGTTAAATATGAAAGGTAAAAGGAAAGTATTAGTATAGTAACAAGATAATCTGTAATACAACATATGGTTTTGAAATACAGATGGTTGTTACTCTTATAGTATGTTATATCACTGAAGGACACTCAGAAATTAATTCAGAATTATTGAAATTAAATTTGAAATTTATATAGAACCTGCATTATAAAATAGGTTTAACTCCTGATCCAGAAAATAACCATAATTATAATTTTTAACTATTCTGTTACTAGAAAGATATAAATTATACAAACAATTATGAAGATTTTAAAATGTTTACAAATAATTTACACATAGAAATACAATGACCAATCATATAAAATGTTACTGAATATGATCCAGTATCAAAATACATAATATGATGCTTTTAACTTTGTAATCTTGCTTCTAAAATCAAGATAAAGTAATGTTCTCATCAAGGTGACAGAATTTTAAAGGTTTCTTTACAGAGACTTTTCAAGAATCTTTGGGAGGTTTAGGGAGAGTTTACAGGCCTTATTAGGGCTTAAATTTGCTTTACCATCTCTCTCTATATATGAAGTATATACTATATATGCTATATATTATTTGATACAAGAGTGTATATATATTTTTTATATAAAACATATATACAAATTATGAAGCTTAATAAAGTGTATATGCATGAATCTATGACTCAATTTAAAAATGAAAATTGTACCAATATCACATTAGATCACATTAATTGTTTAAGTGTGCTGCTTTTGAGGTTTATAAAAATGGTATCAAACTATACATAATCTTCTGCAGGGACCTGGTTACCAGAGTATGTTACCATTAGTAAAGGGCAAGGCAAAAGTGAACAGCAGTGCTATGGGTTGAATGGGTCCCCAAAGGTTCATGTAATCCCCACTGTAACAGTATTGAGGGTGGGAAATCCTATTATGGTCATTGAAAGGTGGAGCCTTTAGATTAGATTAGATTAGATTGTGAGGAACAAGCCATAGTGAATGGATTGATCCATTCATGGAATAATAAGTTGATGGTTTAATGGGTGGTAATGGGTGTGATTCTGATAGCTTTACAAGGAAAGCAGGTAAGTATGTTAGCTCTCCCTTGCTCAGCTATTTCGCCATGTGACACCCTGCATTGCTGTGAAGATTCACCACCCAGCAACAAGGCTCTCACCAGATATATTCCCTGGACTTTGGACTTCCCTGCCTCCAAAATTGTAAAGAATAAATTTATTTATTTATAAATTACCCAATTTCAGGTATTTTTTTATAAGCAACAGAGACAGACTAATAGAAGCAGTGACAGGAGTTTTAATGTTAAGAGAAAATGTATCCACAGAACAACAGTCAGAACAAGTGTGTATGACATCATATTGTGTGCATATTCATAGGTATATGTACATATTCATGTATGCAGAAGAGAAATGTTTTAGATTTTAAAATTTGGTGAGCACTATTTTGAAAAAGAGAAGTCTCTGACATTCATTTTATTTCATTGAAATCAAGGAATTAATACTTCGGTGTATTGCTAGACTTTTTTATATTGACATGAACTGCAGGGGTTTGGCTTTGCAATAAATATATGATACTTTACCTAACAGTTTATGACTTTCTATTTCTTCCTCTAAATTCTGAGTATCTGGAATTTCTGAAATCAATGGAGCAGGAGGGAGAAACCAATCCAACAATTTTTCATTGTCAGAATAACTATGTAAAATACAAAAATGTGAATATATATGTTAATAAGGATATAACATCAGAAACTATGTATTTATTAAACATTACTCAATTACAGACTCAAACATTCTGTAAACTAACCTTGTCACCACTTTGCTTTATCCCTATACCGCAGCATTCTCAACCTTTTTTCTCTTGTGTGTCATAGAATAAATGGTATTGCTGTGTGAGATATGCTTCCTAAATAATGGATGTAACTCCATCTCTTTCTTCAATTCAAATGCTAGTGACAGAAATCTTAAATCTGTTCCAATATATTTTTAAAAAGTAGTAAATCATTCTCAAACTTTAACATTTTAACTATCACAAGCAACAAATTACTTATGACCTACCTCACAACTAATCATGGGTCATCAATGTGTAAATGCACCATTACTGGTATTCTAGAGTACTTCTACAACATTAAAAAAATTAATGTCCTAACCCAGATAATCTTGGTCCAGAAAACTACAAACCACAGAAAATCCAAGAAACCAGTTGAAACTGACAATCCCTTTATAAATGTACAGTAATTGATGAGATTTTTCCACACTGTTGGCATCTTTAATCTCTACTTGTCTTTCAGCTGTGATCCTGTTAACTGATTGCTGTGGACTGAATGTTCCCCCAAAACTCACTGAAGCTTAACCTCCATTGTAACAGTGCTAAGAGGTTGGGAAATCTGATTACAGTATTGGAAAGGTGAGGTCTTTAACTGGTGATTAGACCATGAGGACTGTGCCCTCATGAATGGATTGATCCATTCATGGAGTAATAGGTGTGATTCTGATGGCTTTATAAGGAGGGCAAGTGAGAGGATTAGCTCTCTCTTGCTCAATCGATTCTTGCCATGTGACACCCTGGTTGCCATGAGACCCTGTAGAGTTTCCACCCAGAAAAAGGGGCTCACCAGATGTGTCCCCTGGCCCTTGGACTTCCCAGCCTCCAAAACTGTTAGAAATAAATTTCATTTCTTCATAAATTACCGAATAACAAAATGTTGCCAATGAGGCAAGCTCAGTAGAAATTCAATGCCCAGGGCTTTTATTTGGAGCTAATCATATAAGCATCCCCTGTTTGGCACATGCCTAAATTCCAGAATCCTAGAAGAAAAGCAGGTGTTCAGCATAAACCATATTACTTGTATAAACAGTTTACACACAGTGAGCCACTGTTACCAGTTAGTGCTGGGAACCTCCCTGAAGTCTAAGTTCTGAAACTCCAGGCAAAGGACAACCTTGCAAGCAGGCATTTTCAAGGATAGCAGTTTAGACCTGTTATGTTAACTTTTTTCTGCATAGAGACTATTCCAGAAAATCCAAGAAAGAGGATAATGAGATACAAGAAATGCACATTATATTTCTACTGTCACTATGTTAATCAAGGCTGGAAATATAAAGGAAATGATGAATTAAAAAAAGCATTGTAAGGATGATACAATAAGACCTGATATGTGTCTAGATAAAGTGAGTAAAAAAGATTATACTGTGGTTTGGATTCCAGGTGACTGGGAGAATGATGGCAACTCTGGGGGAAAAAATAGAGAAATCATAAAGAAGATTTGATTTTATGAGGAGGATGAATTAGTGGAACTAGATGTGTGCTTTTGTATCTCACTATCCTTTCTTGCCCTCACTGCCTCCAGGCTTTCTCTGTAATCTATTTTCATATTCCTACCACATTAATTTGGAATTGTTTTCATGATATAACTCCATTAAAAAATCCTTCAGTGGCTCCCCAAAATGCCAAGCTTCCTAGTAGCCTTAGACTATCTCACAGTCTTAACTTTCCTACGTGTACCTTATATTCCAGGCCAAACTGAAGTACTTATTGTATACCAAAAAGATAATACATTCTGTCCTTCCTCCTTTACTCAGCAGGCTCCCTTGGCTCCTCCCAACCCCCATATCCACCCATAGAAGAGCTACTATTTTACTTATTCATTAATCCATTCAATAATTATTTACTGAGTACTATGTGCCAGGCACTGTTCTAGGTTCTAGAGCTTATAGTCATTCAAAGTTAAGCCCAGCTCAAATCTTACCTATTCCAAGAAATCTCTCCGGTTTCCCAAAGATTTTCTCCCTTCCCTCTTCTTACAGACTGAACCTATAATATTTCTCATAGTCCTCCTTGTATCATGTGTGTGTATGTGTATATAAATAGATAATAGTCAGATAGACAGAAAGAGAGAGAAATCTGATACCTCCTCCAGATTATAAATACCTAAGGGGTTTTTTTTACTTCCATTTACATCAGCAGTACTTAGCACAGTGCTTTATATAATTAGGTATACTATTCAATAAATGTTTGTTTATTCAATTTCATGGCTTTTAACATACAGAGAATTATGTCCAAGAGCACTTAACACCCACCACAATCTACCCTCAACTTACTTTTCCAACTTTATATCCCACTGTTTCTCCTTTATGAATCATCTACTCTGGGAAACTTCTATATACACTGTCCCCTAAAAGTACCATGAATTATCCCATCTCCATTCTCCTTCTCTTGCTATAACACTCTGCCTTCAAATGCCTATTTCTTCTCTGCCTACAGGAATTATCAAATCCTTCAACGATTCCTGAAGTCTCTTCCACTACCACAAAACCTGACCTGATCATCTAGCCCAAGATGATCTCCCTTCCAAATCTGAAATTTCATTGTATGAAGATATGATTATCATTTACTTTGCACATATTTTTGACTCCGTATTGTTAGAAGGATGACCACATGTTCCAAAATTTGCCTAGGCCAGTCCTGATTAACACCTGTTGCCTCATTTAGATGCACTCTTTCACTCTCAAAAGTGTCCCAGTCTGGATGATGGTCACATTATTTATTAACAACTTTTCCATATGTGTGTTTAATCTCCACAACTAAATTTTAACTTTGTCTGAAGTAAAAGTCTGTTTCATCCCTTTTATATCCCTTTCAGTGTTCATTCAATATTTGAATTAACATTTGAATGAATGAATGAATGAATGTAGCAATAAATATGCTTCATTAAAATAGGATAATACAATAGAACAAATACAAAGAAAATTTAGAATCGAGAGTAATTCACATGTGAAAATCCATAAAAGCCAGTATTTAACAGACTGCCTACACTCTATTCTTGTTTCCTTTGGTCTCACATCTTTAATTCCATCCCCATTTCCTGCCTGCACTGAATCTGCCTATCATACTTGGCCTTTGGCACACTGCCCATTTTGTTTCCAAAAGGTGCTATCACTCCTTGTCTTTCCTGAGCTATATTTGATCATTATTTCCAATCTTTTTAACTTGGCCAAAAATAATTTTAACAAACCACATGAATGTAAGCCAAACAGGAAAGAATCTATTCTATTTTTAAAATTAAAACATTTAAGATGTTAAACTTCTATCTGAATTCCATGTTTACCAAACATATAACTGAAATATCATTCTGTTGGTCCCTCATTTTTTATTTGTACTCTTGTATTTACCAGAGAGAAAATTAAAACCTCCTAAAACTCAAAAAACCCTAAAACAGTACACTATGTTACCATTCTTTAAGGCAGACTTACTTTTCAGCTTCATCTGGTTTTTCAAAAAACAAATTATCCAAAGAAAACAAGCATTCATTCGATTTCAGCATTGTTGAAAGCTGGACTTTGTCACAAGTCTATAAAATATTTTAAAAAGTAATTAATATTTTATTTTAAAAGATGTTAAAAAATATTTCTGGATATATAAACTATAATCATTAATTTCCCAGAACCTCCTATAAAATATAACAACAAACTACCATTCCAGCTTTATCTTCTGCAACTTCCTCCAAAGTGCCTCATTATTCAAATACATTATTCTCTGTTCTCCTCTCATTCATTCATTTTCACACTTGTACCCGTCTCTTCACACTGCCTAAATGCTCACAATGTGTTTTCTTCAGTTCCCCACCTGCCAACTTCCTACCCATCCTTCAAGGTATAGGTCAAATCTCACTTCTTCAGAGCTTCTCTGAATTTGTCCTCCTCCCAAGGCAGAATTAATCCCTACTTTTTAGCTGTTGATACTTTGTTCATACCATTATTTTTGAGTTAGGATAGTACATTTTATTGTAACTGTATGTACTTCTAACAATATACTATGTACACATGCAGGGATTTGCTTCAAAATAAAGGGGGAGTGGTAGAGGAGTATTGATGAAACAATATTGGCAATGAGTTAATAATTGCTATACATTTAATAGGTACATGAGGTTCATTATAATACTGCTTATTTTTGCATATGTTTTAACTTTCTGAAAAAGTATAAGTTTAACATATATATGTTTGTTTATATTCATATTATATAATATACACACATATATGTTTATATTCTTTTAAACAAGATAATTTTTACATTCAGAGATGTTATCTAAATGTAAAGGATAAAAATGTCCAGTGTTGGGGCCAACCCCGTGGCGCACTTGGGAGACTGCGGCGCTGGGAGCGCAGCAGCACCCCCACCACGGGTTGGATCCTATATAGGCATGACCAGTGCGCTCACTGGCTGAGTGCAGTGCGGGCGACACCACACCAAGGGTTGCGATCCCCTTACCGGTCACACACACACACACACACACACACACACACACACACACACACACACACAAAAAGTCCAGTGTTGGCCACATGGAAATATAACAAAAATCTAGGGCTGAACAAAGACTCAAATGTGACAGGACAGAGCAGCACCATTTCTACAGACATACACATTGTACCCTCCTCATTGCAATTACTTCTCCCTGAACATCAACACTACATCCCAATTTTTTCTAAGTTCTGAAAGATGCTAGAACATTCTATATGACAAAACATGAAATCAGATACACAAATCATAAAACATAAATCACATTTCCATTACTTCTGTGATAGTTAATCCACCGCAAATTTGTCCTTAAGATAGAGATTAAAATCCAAGAAACTATATGAGCATCATCTCGTGGAGAAATCCGCATTATCAAGTCCGATTATGTCTCCAATTTTGAGTCCTCCCTGATGTGGGAATAAGACAAGTGAGAGTGATGTGGAGGAGGGAGGAATGTTTATTCCTGCATCCCTTGACAAAATGCTACTGGTAACAGGGCTAAACCTGTATGTACTTTAGGACTGTTCTTACTAATTCAGAATACTGTAGTTTTTCATTGTATAATTATGGGGTTTTCCCCCCTTTCATCTGCCTAATTTAATCACCCTCTTTATTTTCTCAATTTATTAATCACAAAGTCACCAACAAAAAGAAATAGTAAAAAATGAAATAAATAAGTGTGGTTCTATAAGTGTCTAAAGCAATTTGACTTTCTGAAAAATAGAAGCCTAGGATAATATGGCAGGAGGCAGAAGGGAGTCATTTAGAAATATGCTAACATGGTTTTTAACACCTTTAAGTAAACAATTTCAGAACTTGACAACAATTAGCTGAAAAAGTATAAATGAAAAGCTAATCATGTTTTTATATTGTCCAAAAAGTAACAGATAAAATGGTTTCTTTCTACTTTTAAGAAAACTGTATATTTTTAAACAACAAAAGCTTTTTCTGAATTAAAACTCACTAGACCACTTTTACATGGTTTTGCTACCTCAGAATTTAAGTAGAAAATCTTAAGGCTAACATTTATATACTTGAATTCTCTATTCTAAAAGAAACTGCAAATAAGACAATAAACCTACAAATTAAAAATATTTGTAGAAAAATGTTGAATAAACTAATTGAAAAACCTATACTCGTACAAACAGCAAATATTTTCAAAAGAACTTTGATTCGATTTATAGTTCTAGCACAAAAGAGGATATAACTTCTTTTGGTTAAGAATAAAAACATTACGTATGCACAGATTTTTGTTCTGATATACTCCTATGAAGAAAACAAAAAAGAACAAAAACAAAAAACAAAATCCCTTATCTAAAATTGTTCATCCCCTCATCTGGCATTATTTTTCTTCATGGAGGTAATTGATAACTAACATTATATTATGTGTTTAGGTGTTTATTATTTTTCTCCCTTTAGA
>NW_007731732.1:104953-106708 GCF_000696425.1 Galeopterus variegatus
GGTAATTGATAACTAACATTATATTATGTGTTTAGGTGTTTATTATTTTTCTCCCTTTAGAACAAGCAGGGTCTTTTTGCTCACTATTATACTCCTAAAACCCAGAACAGTGGCTGGCACACAGTAGCTGGTCCATAAGAATTCATTGTGAAATAAATGAGATAGCAATAATCAGTTTATAAAAATAATGTTAAATAAAAATAACGTGTCATTAACTCTAAAACTTAAAATTTTACCCCCCAAATTTTATGTTCAGTTTTAAAATGTGATTTTTTTTCTAGTTCAGGATTCATGTAATCAAATCATGAAGGTTCCGAAAGCTAGTGAATTTAGCACTCTTGTTATGTAAATAATCTTTTCTAAAAACATAGACCCTAAAAGGGACCTTGCTACATTTCCATATGGGTTTGTGATGTGGGGGGGATGCTAAATTTTGAGTTAAATTTAAATTGTAGGTTTAAATTCATATTTTCTAAGTTCCATGTATTAGATTATCTATTAGAAAGTTTTAGTTTCAGCATGTGGTACAAACTTATATTGTAAAACACAATAAGTAGTATCATCCCAAGTATTTTTATTGTATTTTTAAATGTCTGCTCTGATCTAATCACTGTGAAAATACTTAAACTCTTTGTGTGTCTACATAATTTGTTGCCCGTGGAGCTGACCTGTACCTTCTTTACTTATATTAATGACAGTTTAGCATTTTCTTCTATAATCTTTATTTATTGTATAAAATTTCATATCTATTACTTATTCCTTACTTTTTTTTTTTTTAAGATGACGGGTAAGGGGATCTTTTTTTTTTTTTCTTTTTGTCTTTTTTCGTGACCGGTAAAGGGATCGCAACCGGTAAAGGGATCGCAACCNTTTCTTTTTGTCTTTTTTCGTGACCGGTAAAGGGATCGCAACCGGTAAAGGGATCGCAACCCTCGGTGTTGGGCCCGTACCGCGACCGGCAATGGGATCGCAACCCTGGGTGTTGCACCCGCACCGCACTCAACCAGTGAGCAGACCGTCTCTATATGGGATCCGAACCCTCGCAGCAGCGCTCTCCAGCGCCGCACTCTACCGAGTGCGCCACCGGGCCGGCCCATTCCTTACCATTTTTACTCTCAGCAACATACTCATTTCAAAAGTGCAGAAATAGATATAAATAACTTATTGATTGGCCAGAAATCGTTAGTCAGTGAAGATGCTGAGACCAACATTCACTGGAATAACCGACCATCACAAATGACTGCAGGGAATTTGACAAAGTAAGGGAATAAACATGGGAACAAGTTACCCGGAGAAAGGTCCACCCCCACCCCTCACGGTGCTGACAGGGCCGGAGGCGCCGACCGGGCCGGAGGCTCCGGCCGAGAACCGAATCAGTACTTCAAGCAGAACTCTCCCTATGGATTTCCTAGGGAATATCCTAAATCCAAGCAAGCCCACTCCAGACTCCTACCCGCAAGGCAGAAGCCTTAGGGCCGCGTGTGTGGCCCAGTCCCCGAGTGCGGGGACAATCATTCCACCCTCAGGCCAGTCACTCCACTCCGCTGTAAAAAAAAAAAAAAGGCGACTAAAATAGACGCGCGAGCCTCACCGGCTCTCGCTTAGGGGGAGACACACACCTGAACGCAAACCCAAGGGGCCCCGGGAGCCACCAGAACGAAGCACCCCTCGCCAGCTCTGTGGGCGGGCCGGCCACCCAGTCACTCCCACCCGGGCGGGAGCCGGCAGGCCGCGCGCCGGAGCGCGCCTCAGGCC
>NW_007731732.1:107630-114095 GCF_000696425.1 Galeopterus variegatus
GGAGCGCGCCTCAGGCCTCGCCACCCTCTGACTGGAAACGCGGCTGAGGAGCCGAGCGCGGGCCAAGGCCGGGGGCCGGCGGGCCAAAAACTCACCGCTCCCGTCCGCTGCCTGCGCTACAAACGGTTCCAAAACGATCCCTGCCAGGGCGGCTAGGCCGGGTCCCCACCTCTCTGTGGGCGTCCGGCCGCGGTCCCCACCTTCCCCGCGCGGCGTCCGGGCCCCAGTCCTCACCTCCCCGCGGGCAGCTCGGAGGCCGAGCGCCGATTCACCAGCCCCTCTGAGGCCCCCCAGCCTAGCTAAGCTGAGTTCCAAGCAATGGATCGCTCGGGACCCCGACCTCTCCCTTCCTGCTTCTTTTTTCTCCAAAAGTTTATAATTCGTTTTCGATCTGTCACTCGCAGGATACTGTCTATTCTCATTATATAAAACTCTTAATCATGGGCTTTAAGGATCTACCGAGCGATAACTCCTCCCCAGCCTAGTCTGCGTCTCTATCCCCCCAGTGCTCACCCCACCAAACACATACCCCAGCCTCACTTTCTCATGAAGTTTAGCCAGGCCTCCTCTCTGGGACTTCCGTTTTCTTGCTATCTAAAAAGTGTTTTATGTATCCTATTTATTAAAATATCACAATAACACCCATGAAGTCGGTATTATCCTTGATGAACTTATTTCAGAAATAAAATTAAATTTTAGAAATAAATAGTTTTAAAACGCAATGACATTTAAATATGTTAAACAAATGTGGATTTACAAAAATACAGCAATAATGTGTTCTTATGCTGTACATATAAACTATAAAAGTAAGTTTACCCTTTTAAGTTTCTTTAACAGAATTGTCCTCTGAAGATTGGCAGGGAATGTTTTTACAGGAAAACATTTGTCGATGGTGAAATAGCAACTAACCAATGTTACCTTCCATGCAAAGATATTTATCTTTTCTTTTGGAAACCTCCACCTCTGACATCCAGGGCCCACATACTGCTGTCTGACTGCCCTCTTCCTATTTGCTCTTTTCTCTGAAGTCTACTGTTTATTAGCTATATGACCTTGGAAACGACCCAACCTGTAAGTCTTAGTTCACCATTCTCAACGATACTAATAATTCCTCACCCATAGATATTATTGCAAGGGTGAAGTAACATAATACTTGCAATAGTCCCAGCACATAGTAAATGCTAAGTAATATCAATTTATTTTACCTTCCCTGGAATATAAAACTATTCCAATAGTTTGATAAAGCAATTATTACAATAATGATAAACTAACAAACTAATTGAATCTTTTGGGCAAAATAATTAATATTTGACCTTATAAACTATTCATAATAGAAAGGCTGAATTATCATTCCTCTCAAAGGTACTGGACCCATATACTTAATAGAGAAAAATATCATAAAATATCACAAAAGAATGCATTGTTTTGGGCTGCAATGTTTGTGAATCCCCTAATGTGTTGAAATTTATATATTGAAATCTAATACCCAGTGTGATGATATTTGGAAGCAGGACCTTTGGGAAGTAATTAGTTCATAAGGATGGAGTCCTCATGAATAGGATTAACACCCTTAGAAGAAGAGACCAGATGGTTAGCCTGATCTTTCGGAAGCAGGACCTTTGGGAAGTAATTAGTTCATAAGGATGGAGTCCTCATGAATAGGATTAATACCCTTAGAAGAAGAGACCAGATGGTTAGCCTGATCTTTCTGCACCATGTGAGGATACCATGCGAAACAGCCATCTGCAAGCCAGGAAGCAGGCCCTCACCAGACACCAGATCTTCCTGCACCCGTGATCTTGGACTTCCCAGCCTCCAGAACTGTGAGAAATAATTGTTGTTTAAGCCACTCAGCCTATGGTAATTTGTTAGGCTAAGACAGCATGTGAGAGATAAATTATGGGATTCAACAACAGACTGGTACAGAGATACTTTTACTGTGAAAGCAACAGCAGCAAACAGCATGTTCATAAACAAAACCTATCACTCATTTATTCATTTATTCACTCATTTATTCAAGAACGCAGTGGAGATTCTATGGAGCCTTGCTTTTCCTCTAAAATAACTTAATGCAAATGTGAAAACTTCAGTTTTTAAAAAGAAACATCGGGATAGTGAGGGAGTTACTAAAAATCCCATTTTGAAGATTGCCTTGGTTTTTAGTAATGTTGCCATATTGCTCAAGAAAACATTTTAATCCTAAACATTTAATTTTCCAACCAATGCACCAACGCCATAACCAGTCCTCCAAATTAAATAACATAATTAACGTTTGAGATAAAAAGTCAGGGCCGACCCCGTGGCGCACTCGGGAGAGTGCGGCACTGGGAGCACAGCAGCGCTCCTGCCGCAGGTTCTGACCCTATGTAGGGATGGCCGGTGTGCTCAGTGGCTGAGCGCGGTGTGAGCCAAGGGTTGCAATCCCCTTACCGGTCACAAAAAAGGCATTAAAATAAATAAAATTAAAAAGTCAACCAGATCAACTTCTGAGTAAAGAGCTCCATTGACTCACTCCCCAGTGAAAGTGGCAAAAATTATAGAAAAATAGCTATTCATACCCTTTGGAAATGGTTCTAAAGGTAAACAGCAAAAGAAGAGATATCACTTCAAGGAAAATCAATGAAAATTCAGTGAGAAAGGCAAGAGTCTGTGGTGTTTGAGCCAAGACTGCTTCTTTCTCTTCTTCCCCCTCCCAGCTTAGCAAGGCAGAGTCTCCATTCCAGACTGCTGTAGCCAAGAACACAGGACCCCCTCTGCCCCGAAATGGTTCTAAAGGTAAACAGCAAAAGAAGAGATATCACTTCAAGGAAAATCAATGAAAATTCAGTGAGAAAGGCAAGAGTCTGTGGTGTTTGAGCCAAGACTGCTTCTTTCTCTTCTCCCCCCTCCCAGCTTAGCAAGGCAGAGTCTCCATTCCAGACTGCTGTAGCCAAGAACACAGGACCCCCTCGGCCCACCAACTCCCACTTACAGGGCTTTCTTTTCTTCTTTTCTTTCTTTCATTTGTTCTTTTTTATTATGGTAAAAATAATATTTATAATTTTAACCATTCATAAGTTATAATTCAATGACATTAAATACATTTACAATGTTGTACAGGTTGAATATCACTTATCAGAAACACTTGGAACCAGAAGTGTTTCAGATTTCAGGTTTTTGAATTTTGGAATATTTGCATATACATAATGAGATATCTTGGGGATGAGATCCAAATGTAAACACGAAATTCACTTCAGTTTTATATACACCTATACACATAATCTGAGGGTAATTTTATACAATATTTTTAATCATCTTATTCACGAAACACACAGTCTATCTCATGAGGTCAGGTGTGGAATTGTCCACCAGTGGCATCACGTCCGCACTCAAAATGTTTCAAATTTTGGAGCATTTCAAATTTCAGATTTTCAGATTAAGGATGCTCGACCTGTATAACCATCATCATTATCCATACCCAAAACTTTTTTTATCATCCCCAGCAAGAACTTTGTACCTTTTAAACAATAACACCTCCTTTTCCCCTTCTCCCAGCTCCTGGTAACCTCTCTTCTACTTTTCATCTCTATGAGTTTGACTGTTTTAAGTACCTCATATAAGAGGAATCAGACAATGTTTGTCCTTCTGTGTCTGGCTTATTTCAGTTAGCATAATGTTTTCAAGGTTCATGTTGTAGCACATAACAGAATTGCATTCTTTTTTAAGGCTGAATAATATTCCCTTGTATGTATATACCACATTTTGTTTATCCATTTGTTATCCTGGTCAATGGACATTTGGGTTATTTCTACCTTTTGGCTGTTATGAATAATGCTGCTATGAATATTGGTGGATAGCTATCTGTTAGAGTCCCTGACTTAAATTTTTTTGGATATACAGTCATCCCTCAATGTTTGCGGAGGATTGGTTCCAGGACCTCCCATGGATACCAAAATTCAAGGATGCTTAAGTTCCTGATACAAAATTGCATATAACTATGCACAACCTCCCATATAATTTCAATCATTTGTAGATTACTTACAATGCCTAATGCAATGTAAATATTATATAAATAGTTATCATACTGTATTGTTTAGGAAATAATGACAAGCCAAAAAAGTCTGTACATGTTCAGTAAAGACACAATTTTCTTTAGAAATACGTTCAATCAGAAGTTGGTTGAATCCACAGATGCAGAACCCTCAGATATGGAGGGCCAACTGTGTATCTAGAAGTGGAATTTCTAGGTCATATGGTAGTTCTTTGTTTAATGTTTTGAAAAAAAAANAAAAAAAAATCACCAAACTGTCTTCTACAGGGACTGCATCACTTTCCATTCCCACTAACAAAGTACAAGGGTTCCAATTTCTCTACATTTTGGTCAACATTTGTTATTTTCCATTTTTAAAATTATAGTCATCTTAATAAGTGTGAAGTGGTATCTCATTGTGGTTTTGATTTGCATTTCCCTAATGACTAATCATGTTGAGAATTTTTTCATGTGCTTAATGGTCATTTGAATATTTTCTTTGGAGAAATGTCTATTCAAGTCCTTTGCCAATTTTGGGGGGCCATTTATCCTTTCATGGTTGAGTTTTAGGAGTTCTTTATATACTCTGAATATTGATTGCTTATCAGATATATATTTGTAAATATTTTCTCCCATTTAGTAGGTTGTCTTTTTGCTTTCTTGATAGCATACTTTGATGCACAAAAGTTCATAATTTTGATGAAGTCTCATTTATCTATATCCAATATTATGAAGATTTTCTCCAATGTTTTCTTCTAAGAGTTTTATAACTTTAGTAGTTATATTTAGGTGTTTGATTTATTTGGGGCTCATCATGAACAAACAAGGCATATCCATGTTCATTAGAGTTAAAGCAGGGACCCACTTCAAATAAGAAGCAGGATGAGGACATAGTTCCAGAAAGAATGGGAGAGATTAAAAGACAAATAATAGGTTTTCATGACACTGAAGCAAAATAGGCTTCTCCTAATACAACTGGCACTATGGGTTCTAGCTCATCTCCTCAACGTAACAAAAATTTTCTCTACTTTGTAACTTCCATTTCTTTTAAATCTGATTAATGAGGTAGAATTGATATTGAAAAATTAGTGTAGATGGCTTTAGCGAAGCAGGGACCAAGAAATGTTGTAGTTTTTTGATTAAAATAAAAGATTTTTTTGAAGGAACTTTCATAGAAATCAGTTGATAAAGAATCAGCATCCAATGGCTGTTCTNTTTATTCATTTATTCACTCATTTATTCATTTATTCACTCATTTATTCAAGAACGCAGTGGAGATTCTATGGAGCCTTGCTTTTCCTCTAAAATAACTTAATGCAAATGTGAAAACTTCAGTTTTTATAAAGAAACATCGGGATAGTGAGGGAGTTACTAAAAACCCCATTTTGAAGATTGCCTTGGTTTTTAGTAATGTTGCCATATTGCTCAAGAAAACATTTTAATCCTAAACATTTAATTTTCCAACCAATGCACCAACGCCATAACCAGTCCTCCAAATTAAATAACATAATTAACGTTTGAGATAAAAAGTCAGGGCCGACCCCGTGGCGCCCTCGGGAGAGTGCGGCACTGGGAGCACAGCAGCGCTCCTGCCGCGGGTTCAGACCCTATATAGGGATGGCCGGTACACTCACTGGCTGAGCGTGGTGTGAGCCAAGGGTTGCAATCCCCTTACCGGTCACAAAAAAGGCATTAAAATAAATAAATAAATAAATAAATAAAATTAAAAAGTCAACCAGATCAACTTCTGAGCAAAGAGCTCCATTGACTCACTCCCCAGTGAAAGTGGCAAAAATTATAGAAAAATAGCTATTCATACCCTTTGGAAATGGTTCTAAAGGTAAACAGCAAAAGAAGAGATATCACTTCAAGGAAAATCAATTAAAATTCAGTGAGAAAGGCAAGAGTCTGTGGTGTTTGAGCCAAGACTGCTTCTTTCTCTTCTCCCCCCTCCCAGCTTAGCAAGGCAGAGTCTCCATTCCAGACTGCTGTAGCCAAGAACACAGGACCCCCTCGGCCCACCAACTCCCACTTACAGGGCTTTCTTTTCTTCTTTTCTTTCTTTCATTTGTTCTTTTTTATTATGGTAAAAATAATATTTATAATTTTAACCATTCATAAGTTATAATTCAATGACATTAAATACATTTACAATGTTGTACAGGTTGAATATCACTTATCAGAAACACTTGGAACCAGAAGTGTTTCAGATTTCAGGTTTTTGAATTTTGGAATATTTGCATATACATAATGAGATATCTTGGGGATGAGATCCAAATGTAAACACGAAATTCACTTCAGTTTTATATATACCTATACACATAATCTGAGGGTAATTTTATACAATATTTTTAATAATTTTGTTCATAAAACATAGTGTCCATTGAGCCATCAAAAAGGAAAGGTGTCACCATCTCGCCACCCATGTGGACAGTCTGTGGTTGCTTGGCCTCACA
>NW_007731732.1:114760-116270 GCF_000696425.1 Galeopterus variegatus
ACAAACAAGGCATATCCATGTTCATTAGAGTTAAAGCAGGGACCCACTTCAAATAAGAAGCAGGATGAGGACATAGTTCCAGCAAGAATGCGAGAGATTAAAAGACAAATAATAGGTTTTCATGACACTGAAGCAAAATAGGCTTCTCCTAATACAACTGGCACTATGGGTTCTAGCTCATCTCCTCAACTTAACAAAAATTTTCTCTACTTTGTAATTTCCATTTCTTTTAAATCTGATTAGTGAGGTAGAATTGATATTGAAAAATTAGTGTTGATGGCTTTAGCGAAGCAGGGACCAAGAAATGTTGTAGTTTTTTGATTAAAATAAAAGATTTTTTTGAAGGAACTTTCATAGAAATCAGTTGATAAAGAATCAGCATCCAATGGCTGTTCTTTATACTTAATTGTATAAGTAGCGTCCAAAATGTGGTAACACAAACCCTGAAGTAAGAGGCAACCATCCCAACAAAGAAACTTGGGGACAAAGAGCAGTATTCCACACTGGAATAGAATTATTTCCTAATTATAAATTAATACCAATTCCTTCAGGAGAAGTAACCAGTGTATGTGTTCTATGGATAGTTGTTTTTAGGTTTGTGTAGTAAGCTGTACACACTTCTTACTGCAAAGTACACTAGGATTAGGCATTCTCGTCAAATTCTTTTGCCCTTATTATGATGTCCCTGGATAAATAGGAATTAACACACTCCTTCAAGTGGTTAGTACCTGAATGAGTTGGATCTTATATACCTGAGTATTATAATCGGATTCTGGCATACAGAATCTTCTATCATCTTACATAAGATAGTCTTAATGAAACATCAGCACCACACTCTTTCTTTTTTTTTTTTAAAAAAAAAAAAAGATGATGGGTAAGGGGACCTTAACCCTTGACTTGGTGTTATCAGCACCACACTCTCCTCCCAAATGAGCCATGGGCCAGCCCTTAAGATAGTCTTAATGAAACATGAAATACATTATATCTACAAAAAGATTATTTGAAGGAACTTTTAAAAGACACTGACAGACATTTTTAAAGATATTGTCAGGAATCAGAATATAAAACACCCTTTAATATAGGCATTTCGTTTTATTTCAGGGCAAGTAAATATTTGACAGAATCCTGTAGTAAGATGATCAAGCATTAATTAATATTGTATACATATTAAGAAAAAAGATTGTTTCTAGAGGTGATATAATTTTATAGTAAACCAAGAGACCTTGCAATGTTACAAATAATCAGCTAAGATACTGGACAGATTGGGATGTGGACTGAATACCTGAAATGAGAGGCACCACGAAGAAGCAGGAATAATGCATTTGTCTAGAATTCTTTCCAGGAAGGGAGAGGGGGGTGGTAAGAGATGATATTGCATCTAGCAGATAATTATTCATTTGTGATAATTTCGAGTTATGATGCATTTAAGCATGGGTTATTTCAAGTTTAAATATGTCAAAGCATTAAGAAAACACAGTGCCTATAATAACATATATTTTAACATTTTGTG
>NW_007731732.1:116453-118541 GCF_000696425.1 Galeopterus variegatus
GGGATGTGGACTGAATACCTGAAATGAGAGGCACCACGAAGAAGCAGGAATAATGCATTTGCCTAGAATTCTTTCCAGGAAGGGAGAGGGGGGTAGTAAGAGATGATATTGAATCTAGCAGATAATTATTCATTTGTGATAATTTTGAGTTATGATGCATTTAAGCATGGGTTATTTCAAGTTTAAATATGTCAAAGCATTAAGAAAACACAGTGCCTATAATAACATATATTTTAACATTTTGTGTGATCCTTGAAACAAAGTTGGGAGCATTGTATCCATGTCCGTCCAGTGTCTGAAGCCACCACAAAGGAAAATAGACACTTAGGTTTTTCTCACAACAGCTGCCACCATCCATAAGGGGCTAAATTTGAAGATGTTCTGTAGAAATTCTAGCTGTTCATGACTCCCACCAGTTCTGAGACCATGAGATAGCTTTCTGGAGGGATAGCAGGGATGTTGAAGTGCACAAGCAATAAAAGTAGCTCAGTGCTGAGGTTAGGGCTCCCGCAGCCGCGGTGCTAGGCAACTATGGGAGCAACGGACTGAGCAAGAAACATCAAGCGAAGCCACAGTGACTGTGGAGGAGAGGCATCTGAGCAATGCTCACAGACCATTACCTGGACCTGGCCCCACTAAGACTTCCAAAATCCAGGGTCCTGCCAAGGGCAAGATCTGCTAGCCTCAGAACAATATATTGCCAGGGCAGAGGCTGTGATTCAGGCAGCAGAACAGTCACCATGGCTGCAGAGGCAGTTCCAGAAGTAGGAGCTGTGAAATCAGCCAGGAGGGTGAGCCTGGCTTGTGAAAAGTATGTGCTACTTATGATGGTTAATAGGACTGATTGCTGAAGCCAGGAAGGTTTATCAAGCCCCTTCCTCCAATTGTCAGCTGGGAAATGGAAGGGACTGTTGGTTGAGGAGTGTCAGAGAAGCAAGGATTCCAACAATTAGGGGCACAGTCTCAGAATAATAATTTGTTTCATTGTCTTTGGTGGGGAAAAATAACCTGCACTGTTACCTTGCTTTGTCTAACTCAGATTAGTAGCCTATGAAACACCAGGGTCACAACAAAATTTAGATAGCACTCTATAGTTTACGATAATCTGCTCACTTAATGGATGGTTTAAAATGTCTGAGAGGGCAGGCCCGTGGCTCACTCGGGAGATTGTGGTTCTGATAACACCAAGGCCACAGGTTCGGATCCCATATAGGAATGGCCGTTTAGCTCAGTGGGTGAGTGTGGTGCTGACAACACCAAGTCAAGGGTTAAGATCCCCTTACCGGTCATCTTTTAAAAAATAAAATAAAATAAATGTCTGAGAATTTATATAAATGGTGTGTGTTCACGCCTGATTGAGTGGGTGAGAGAGTCGATGCATTGTATGTGTGTGTTATGGGAAGGGAAGGAGAATGGAGTGGAACCAACTGGATGGAAAATGGATTACATATTTAAGCAGAGGGAATATTGTTCTTCCACTAGTAAATAGAGTAGTGTGATTTAAAGCAAGTTCAAGTGAAAATATTCTGGCAGGAACACACTCCAAAAGATGAAGGCTGAGGATTTAAGAAAAATATATGGAGACTGGATGAGAAATAAAAACCCTATCAGCTCAGGAAACAAGTAAGATAAGAGAATGAATGATATGAAAGTGAAATAATTTAATGTCTAATATTAGAAATTTTTCAGATACCTGTGGAGCAAAAGAGCTATAAAATTATAAGATGTCATTGAACATTAGAAACTTCATTCATCTATTTTATGTTTCTTAATTAACAGAACACTTAAAATATGCTGTTCTAGAAAAAAATTTACAACATTAACTCTAAAAAGAAGTCCTGCCAAACCCCCCAACCTGTTTTCACACTTTCTATTCCATCCACTCATGTAGAAATGAGCAACTAGCCAGTAGGAAACATTTTTCTCCGTAGAAATCTTTGTATCACAAGTCATTTGGGGAGGTTTTGACTAAATAAGTTGTTTTATAGGCTATAAGCTATCACACTGGAGAGTTTAAACGTTTTTTTTCCTGGATATGAGTGCAATTCATAGGATGTAGCTGAAATTTTCACCAAATTTGCAAATATC
>NW_007731732.1:119044-130308 GCF_000696425.1 Galeopterus variegatus
TCCTGGATATGAGTGCAATTCATAGGATGTAGCTGAAATTTTCACCAAATTTGCAAATATCGTACAAGAATATTTGATATCTGACACAGTGATTTTGCCTGAATTTCCCTGTACCTGGTTCCTAGCTTTTTCTACAAACCATGCTATTTCTCTTGAACAGCAGTTGACATTGATTTTTGTTGTTCTTTAAGTGTTGCAATTAGAAAAGGTGTATTTTTTAAATCTCTGGCTTTGAGCAAATTCCCATTTTATTTGCAACATCTGCTGTTATCTGGAGTAGACTTTAAACATAAAGATTTTTTTCTTTCATCTTTATTCCCAAGTGGCATCTTTCCCAACATGTTTGTATACACAAATCACATAAAAAATATATATAGCAAAGCATCCTCTAAACAGCTCTGAAATTTTTTAATATTTTATTTTCCCCAACCTTACATCTGAGCTGCCATATGTTTTGAATTTTTCCAACTCACGGAGATTGCATAGCAAGTTACAAACCTGCGTAGTCTAAAGCAGATGATTGGATCACTTCTCAGTCTTTTGGCTAAGATCACATGTGTCTGTTCTCATCAGTTTAAAGCACATGACTAGAAAATCTAACATCAGAGTTAGGGGTTATTAATCCACATACAAATGGAAAAATGCATACCCCTCTAAATACAAATCTGATACAAAGCTAAACAATTCTTTTCAAGATATACACAAAAATTTTTAAGTAGTCACTTGTAAACAATGCCTAAGTTGATTTATACTTCATAATTGAGAAATTTTCTCAGAAGTTTATTAGCTATACTTTCATTTCTGGATGCTAAAAATGAATCAAATATTAGGCCAAATAAATAATTTCAACTCCCTCGTTATACTGAGGAATCTACAGTGATGGATTTGCTTAAGATCAAAAAACTAGTCACTGGCAGAGCCAGAGAACTCAAATTTCCCAGTCCCCAGTCCCCTGCTCTTTCTACAAACCTTACTATCTCCCTTGAACAAGACTTAGCAGATAATACGTGGGGTGTTACATTCAGTTTGTGATGATTCATTTTATAAGGAATGTTGACAAACTAATGTGTATTCAAAGNTACTATCTCCCTTGAACAAGACTTAGCAGATAATACGTGGGGTGTTACATTCAGTTTGTGATGATTCATTTTATAAGGAATGTTGACAAACTAATGTGTATTCAAAGGTGGAAAAAAGGAAGGTTAAAGAATCTAATATCTAAAGAAACAGGCTGGGGGAATGGGGAAGGGTAGTATATAATATTGGGAAAAGACTAAGAGGAAAGAACTGACTCTTTTCAAATATTTGCAGGTCTCTTGTAGTGGAATAAATATTCTTTGTTCATGCATTTATAGGTGTGATTTCAGAAGGCAGAACCAGACCACTGAAATAGGGTTGTTACTGAGTGAGGAATAGATTCCATCTATGAAGAGTGATATGAAAAAGGCCTTCCTATTTTTTTCTTATAAAATTTATTGGTAAATAATTTATGTACAAAATACTGAATCCATTTAAAATATACAATTCATTGAGTTATGACAGTTGTGTGGATCTCTGAAATCACCACTTTAATAAAAAAAATGCAGAACATTTCCAGGACTCCCAAGATTCCTCATTTCTTTTACAGTCAATTGCTCCATCTGCCTTTGGTCCCAGGCAACCAGTGATCTGCTTTTTATCACTATAAAGTAGTTTGCATTTTATATAAATGAAATCATGCATCATATACTTTTTTGTGTCTGGTTTCTTTCACTTGGCCTAACAATTTTCAGATTCCTCCCTATTGTTTTGTACATCAGTAGTTCATTACTTTTGCTGAATATTGTTCAATATTATTTAGTATTATTACTGAATAGTATTCCTTGTATGGATGTATTACATTTTGTTTATCCGTTCACCAGTTGATGGGCATTTGGTTGTTTCCAATTTGGGGTTATTGTGAATAAAAATGCTATGAACACTTGTGTAAAAGTTTCTATGTGGTCATATGTGTTCATTCTCTTGGGTATATACCTAGAAATAGAATAAATAAATTGTATGGCAGATGTATGTTTAACTTTTTAAGAAAGTTTCATATTGTTTTCCAAAGTGGTTGTACCATTTTACATTCCCACCAGCAGTGTATAAAAGGTCCAGCTAATCTTTTGACTTGTCAGCACTTGTTACTGTCAGTTTTTCTCATTTTACCCTTTCTAATGGTTGTAATGGCATCTTGTTATGGTGTTAATTTGCAATTCCCTGGTGACTAATGAAGTTGAGCATCTTTTCATGTACTCAAGAAATCGTTTATGAGATTTTATTGAATTGTCTTATCGTTGAGTTGAATCTTTATCTATTCTGAATATGTCAGTCCTTCATCAGATGTATGACAGAGAATATTTTCTCCCATTCTGTGGCTTGCCTTTTCATTTTCTGAATAGCATCTTTCAAAGAGAAGATATTTCATTTTCATATAGTTCATAAATTTTTTCTTTTATGATTCATGCTTTTTGTACCCTATCTAAAAAATCTTTGCTTACCTCAAATTGGCAAAGATTTTCTCCTATTTTATTTTCTAGAAGCTTTACAGTTTTAGCTTTTATCTTTAGGTCTGTCATAGATTTGAAATATTTTACATATTGTGTGAGGTAAGAGTAGATGTTTTTTTTTGTTGTCCCCATATGGATGTCCAGTTTTTCCAGCAGTATTTGTTAATTTTTCTTTCTCCAATGAATTGTCTTGGCAACTTTGTTGAAAATAAATTGATTATAAATGTGTGGTTCTATTTCTGGACTTTAATTCTATATTTAAAGTATATCTTCTGTAGTCTGCCTTTTTTTTTTTTAACAAAACACAAGCCCTGATTTTTTTAATTATTAAATTCAACAAACATGAAGTTATTCTGTCAAAATGCTGTAAAGGTATCTAAATGTCTACTTTAAATTTCTGTACTTAATTCAGTGCAAACTAGTAATCAATGGTTTACTGACTAGCACTAGTCTGTGGACCACACTTTGATTGGCACTTCCTAGACCCTTACTCCTCAGAGTGTAGTACCAAGACCTCCAGTCTTAGCCTCACCTGTGAGCTTCTCAGTAATGCAAAATCTCAGGCCTTTTGGCCTGCTTTTTAACATGATCTGATAATCTTTGTTTACACATTGCAGTTTTTAGTCTATTTGCATTTAATGTAATTATTGATATGGTTAGATTCAGATCTCCTCTTCTATTCATTTTCTGTTTGTCATCTCAATTTCTGTTCCTCTGTTCTCCCTCTCCTGCTTTCTTTCGGTTTATTTAAATAATTTTTAGATTTTTGTCTGAATTTATCTCTTAGCTTTTTAACCATACCTCCTCACAATTTTTTAAATAGTTACTTTAGTTATTACAGTATACATCCTTTTCACACTCTATTTAGAGTTAATATATCACCTTGGAGATATCTAGGTCCATTTACTCCCATTCCTGCCATTCTTTATGGTTTGATTGTTCTATGTATTACTTCTACATACATATTAAACCCCTTAAGGCAATATTCTAATTTTTGCTTTTCAAAATCATATATATTTTAAATAAATTAACAGGAAAAAAGTAGGTTTCTACATTTATCCATATGTTTAGCATTTCCCATGCTCCTTGTTTCTTCCTAAGGGCAAAGTTTTCCTCTGGGATCATTCCCTTTCAACTTGAAGAACTCCCTTCAACATTTCTTATATAGTAGGTCTAGTGTGGACCTTAGGTTTCTTTATCCGAAAATATCTTTATTGCACTTTCATTCTTCAAGAATATTTTCACTGGACATAAAATTCGGGGTTACTTTAAGTACTTTAGAGATGTTATTCCATTATATTATGGTCATCATGGCTTCTGATAATAATTTGTGAATATTTGAATCATTGTTACCTTATATATGATGTGTCATTTTTCTCTGGCATAATATTTTCTCTTATCTTTGGTTTTCAGCAGTTTGATTATGATGTGCTTAGGCTTAGATTTCTTCAAATGTATTCTGCTTGGGGTTTACCAACCTTCTTGAACTTATAAATCTATGTATTTCTTCAAATTTGAGGAGTTTTCTGTCATATTTTTTCAAATATATTTTTCTGCCCCATTTTTTCCTCTCTTCTTCTGAATGCCAATTAATGTATGTTAGACCTTCAGTTTTTGTCTCACAGGTCTCTGAGATTCTGTTAATTATTTTTTCAATCTTTTTTTTTTCCCTCTCTCTTCTTCAGACTTAAGATTTAACCATTTTTATTGAGCTATCTTCTAGTTTACTGACTTTCCCTCTGCCATCTTCATGCTGATATATTGAATTTTACTTCAATATTTTACTTCAGATATTTTATTTTTTACTTATAGAATTTCCATTTTGGAGAAGGTATCTACTTCTGGGAAGGTGGAATATACATACTATCCTCTGTTTCTCCCATTAAGTACAACTAGAACCCTTGATGTTATGTATAAAATAAACATAGAAGACTCTGAAAGGTGAAAAGAAAAAGGAAGACCAGCCAGGAACCTCAGGACCCAAGGAACAGCACAGTGGTGAATTCCTGGGTTTTCTTTTTGCCTCATCAATCCCAGACATGGAGCCAAAGAAGCTGGCAAACCAGAAACACAAACAGGCACACGTAATAACTTCGTATAGCATACATTATACGAAGTTATACGATGACAATACTTTAGACCAAAGATCGGAAGAGCGTCGAAAAAAAAAAAAAAAAAAAAAAAAAGCCCCAACAAAAGCCTACTTTCTCCATCCAAAGGACCAGGAAAGGGTCAGACTAGTAAGAGAGAAAACTTTTAGACAGTAATCACTCTACCCCAGCCAAATGCCACAGAAAAAACATTAGCCTTACTGCCATGCACACTCAAGGCTGAGCAGAGAGTCTAAATGTGCACCTTTGCCAGGTTAGAACTAGGTGCTACCCCCCCCCCATCCCCACTGGACACACACATGGTGGTGTCAGAAAAGTCTGAATAAGGAGCCAGGACTTTCATATCCTCCAGATGATAATCAGCCCCCATCCCATCCTGCCTCTGCTGTGCCAATGAAGATCAAGTTTGGCTCTTGGATTTCCACCTTCAACTGGTAGTAAAGAGGCATCCAGCCTCCTTCCCATGGCAGTGGTGTCAGAGGACTAATGGAGAGTCAGGACATCTACCACCACCCAACCATGATAAGGTCATCTCCTCTCCACCCTGCCACTGCTCCCCACCATGGGGTCAATGGAGACCACATGGGAAGCAGTAACAAGGCACTCTTATCCTTCCCAGCAAGGAACATATCAGTGGAGGCCTAATGGGAAGCTGGAACTCCCATCCTTACTCAGCAGTAGTGAGGTGCTCCCTCTTCAGGTGTCAACAGAGGCTGAGTGGAGACGCTGGACTCCCACCCCAGTAATGAGACAGCAACCCTCCAACCTCTAGTAGCATAGTGCCAGAGGAAGCCATCTGAAATAGGTTAAAATGAGATCCAGAATCTCATAATACCCCAAATACCCAGGTTTACATAGAAAATCACTCTTTGTATCAAGAACCAGAAAGATTTCAAACTGAATGAAAAAATGACAATCAACAGATGCCAAGATTAGGATGACAGAATTGTTAGAATTATCTGACAAAGATTTTAATGAAGCCATCGGAAAAAAGCTTCAGGTAGAAATTACAAATATATTTGAAACAAATGAAAAACAGAAAGTCTCAGCAAAGAAATAGAAAATAAAAATGGAAAATTGAGAACTAAAAAATACAATAACTAAAATAAGAAACTCAATGGGTGGGCCAAGCAGCAGAATGGAGGAATCAGAGGAAAGAATCAGTGAACTGAAAGATAGAATAACAGCAAGCACCTTATCAGTACAATAGAGAGAAAATATATTGAACAAAAAGATAAAGAAACAGGACCTCAGGGACCTGAGGAACTATTACTAAAGATCTAGCATTTGGCTAATCAGAGTACCAGAAAGAGAGGTAAAAGAGGACAGAGCTAAAAAAGGAAACAAAGAAATAATAGCTGAAAAATGATCAAATTTAGCAAAAGACATAAGTCTATGTATTCAAGAAGCTAAGCAAACCACAGACAGGATAAATCCAAAGAAATTCACACCAGGACACGTCAGAGTCAAACTTCTTAAGAAAAAAAAAAAAAAATCTTGAAAGCAGCCAGAGAGAAATTTCACATAATCTGTAGGTAAACAACTCAAATGACAGCAGATTTCTCATCAAAAATTATGGGAGCCAAAAATAAGTGGCATAAGCTTTTCCAAGTACTGAAAGAAAAGAATTATAATCTGGTAAGTCTGTATCCAGTGAGAACAACTTTCTTAAACTGGAAGTAGGTATGGTAGGAGATGCATGATGTCTGGCAGATGTATTCCCATGGAGGTGATAACATCTTACTCGACCGCAGCCCTACTTGCCCCAGGATCCTTCCCCTGAGTCCTCCAGCCAGAAATATGGCAGGCTTCCTAGGGAAGTTTAAGCTACCCCCATGCCACCTATCTTCACTGTGACTGCAGCAAGCCTCAGGGGACAACGTGTCAAGAAAATGGAGAAGTTTGTTCTGGTTGCATGTGCCAAGTTTTGCCTTCAAAATCTGTCTGCCTCTGTTCAGTCTCCAGAACTCTCGTGTAGTTGTGGGGGTTTTTTTCTGTATTTTGTTCAGAGTTTTGTAGCTGTTAATTGCAGAAGGACTGGTTTGTTAGACACTCACTTTTCCATACCAGAAGCAAACCAAGATTTACCATTTTTAATCTTGTATATTACTAAAATATTGGGCTCAGATACGTGATTTCCTTGCATATGCTGAGATTTGTGTAAAACTTTCTTAGGACATAGTCAGTGACAATCCAAAACCAGAAAATAAGATTATCTTTCAATAGTTACTCTATGTACTGTAAATCACAAAAATCTCATTCTGTACTAACCTGCCTATATTTCAGTGTGTTAATATGAACTTTAAAAACAAAATTTTCAGGATGATTCCTTTATAGAGTTACTGTGAATAGGAACTTCTACTTTCACTTTCTTTATAGTAAGTATACCTCTTCCAACTTTCAAAGTGTTTATTTATCATTAACAATGACTTAGGAAAGGAAGGGACAGAAAATCTTAAAGACAGAGATTTAAAAATCTTGGCTACTTGGGCCGGCCCGGTGGCGCACTGGAGAGTGTGCCGCTTGGGAGCGTGGCGGTGCTCCTGCCGAGGGTTCGGATCCCATGTGGAGACCGGTTTCCGCTCACTGGCTGAGCGTGGTGCGGGCGCAACACCACGGGTTGCGATCCCGTTGCCAGTCCCTGGTATGGGTGTGACACCGAGGGTTGCGATCCCGTTACCGGTCAGTAAAAAAAAATCTTGGCTACTTAAAGATAAGTCAGAATTGGAGATAAAAATTCTCTGAAACTGTAATGTAAGTCAGTAGTTTCAAAAAAATTATAATTTTCAGAATTTGAGACTATTTTACAACAAATAGTGTACACAACTCTGGTATAACAAAGTTCATCTATATATTGATTTAATAACATATGCAAAATAATTGTAATGATTGTGTTTTACTCTCTTTATTCTCCCTGGATAGATACTGCCAGATCCATTTTTCCCACCTCCCATATAAATGAAGTCATAGCTGGGCTTATTTCACTAGGGACAGCATTTGTGACTCCCGCTTGCAATTAAGTGTAGCCACATGACTGAGTTCTTGCCAATAAAATGTGATGAAAGTGAAGAGTGTCACTTCTAACCTGGACATTAAGATATATTCTCATTCCCATCTGCTAGAACCCACAGTGACCCAGTTTTGACCACGTAGATGGCAACAATACCCCAGGATGACAGTGCAACATGATGGATGAAATATGGATCCCTAAATGATCATAATCAGAAGGGCTGTCTGCCAACCTGGAACATTCACAGCAGCAGACATGAGAGAAATAAACCTTTACCTTCTTTAAAACATTGAATTAATGTTAGATGTCTTTGAAGCAGGCTAGCCTTATCTTAACTAACACACCCTGGGTTTGGTCTCAGCTCTTCTAGGTGATAGTAAGGGCAAGGAGAATAGTCTAAGTAGCAGATTTTGATATAGGAGTTTTTCAGCTTCCCTGGGTTTGGGTTTCAGAACATGCCTCTGTGCTTCCAGCCACTCCCCAAAGTCTCAGGCCCCCTCCTCTGTGCTCTCCCTGGAGGAAAGTTACTGTTGCCAGATAGACCTATTTTCAGCACCAACATGGGGAAAATGAGACCACAGGGGGCTGGCTTATGCAAATCCAGTAGCTGGGCATGCTCAGTAGAGAGCACAGAATATTCCTGAATATGCCTGGTGCATGTGATAGAGTCTGACCAATGAACATGCTCCAGGAAGAGACCAACTGAGGATGTGCAAGACTAAGTGTTACATAACTGGAAACCATCCCCTCAATTGAATATTCATTAGATAGAGAAACTATAGAAGCCAAATCCCAGCCAAAAGCAGGGTTGTTGCTCACTTTCCTGGAGGTGACCTCCACTTCGCTGGCTGAGGTATATATACTTTGCATCAAACTTACTTTCCACAGCAGCTGCTCATTTTCTTGATCCAGCCTGCACTTCGTACTGAACTTGAAGTATGTTTTTCTTGCTTTTGTGTTAGACTTGATGTCTGTACTGATCTTACTTTTGTGTTAAACTTGGTGTGGGCACTGCTCAATCTTTGGAGCTATGCCACACTCTCTCCGTGGAACCTGTATTTCTTATCTGTTATATTAAACTTGTTCTGACTTTCTACTGTGACTCTGCCCTTGAATTCTTTCGTGGCAGAGTCAAGAACCTGGTAAGAGGACAGGGTGGGTTGAGGCTGACTATCGGGTCCCCTGGACCATACCTCTGATATCAATTCTACAGTTGCTCTGCTTCTTGCCCCTTTACACAGTGCAACAGAAGAATGAGCACCTGTCCCTCCAAGTATAAGATTCCTTCCAGGCAGCTATGTCAGTAGATTAGGCAGTGGGACGATGTAGACATGTTATTGCCTACAGTAACTTTGACCAAGGTCAGCATAAGAAATAACAGATATGCTTCATTCCCAGAAGATCTCTTAAATGAGAGAACTGAAATTAACCATCACAAAATAATTCATATTCTTTCCCTCCTGACCTCTTTCTTTGTCTCTGGCACAAACCCCACTCATCTTCTCCCCAGTCTTCTCCCAAAGTGAAGTGAAGAGGCTCAGGAACACCATTGTGGACAACTCCAGGGGGTGCTATTCACATAGGAGTCTAACTACTGTTTCCTACACGTTTTTCCATATGATGATATTATTACCATTAAGTACAGATAACATTACCAGGGATATTGGGAGGTGGCTATAAGTTTCAGCTTCTCCTGTGAGAATGTAACTCTTTTTGGTGAAATACGTACTATGTTCTTACCATACTCTTGAGGGCAAAAGAATCAAAATATACCATACTTCTGCCTGCTTTGTCTCCCTGTTTTGCCTGTCTCTCCTTAAAGTCTCACTGACCTGTGCAACAGCTCATGAATTTACTAACTCTCTATAGTCTGCTTCAAATATTTAACCTTGATATATTCTTTCCTCCAATACAATAGGGTCTCCAGCTCAATTTTTATGTTTTGCCTGTCTCTCCTTAAAGTCTCACTGACCTGTGCAACAGCTCATGAATTTACTAACGCTCTATAGTCTGCTTCAAATATTTAACCTTGATATATTCTTTCCTCCAATACAATAGGGTCTCCAGCTCAATTTTTCTTCTAATTAACATCTTGCTCACAAAAACCTCTGTCTCAAATCATGAGAAAACATTTCTTTTTTCAATTTCTTCTTTCTTTTTTTCTTTATTCTTTCTTTGTATCTTTGAATGAAAAGGGATTCCTAATTAAGATTCCATTTTGTAACTCTTTCTGTTAAAATTCCCATTCCCTGGCAGCCCCTTGCTGAGCACTTCTGTAGTGGTCTTACGGTCTGTCTTGGGTTCCAGATGTGTGAGAAATGTTTGGAGGCTCACTTTATGCGACTGCTCTTCCTCAGCACAGAGCTTATTACATTTCCCAGACCTTTTGTATTTTAAAGGACCAAGTGATAATTCTTGTTACAGTATGTGATTAGAAGGGATGTGTCATCCTGGAGCCAAGGCAGTTGAAAGAAAGTACTGTATACTTTCTCCATTCTCTTTGTTTTTGCTTCTTGGCTGTCCAGATGGAGAGGATCCAGGAGGAACTCAAGATCCTAGAGGAAAGCAGAGCCATTACACAGAAGGAGTGTGGGGCCCTGAGCCATCATGTGGAAGGCCACCTGCCAAAGATCTAATTAGAATGGGATAAGTGCGAGAAATAAAGGTTTATTTTAAGTCATTGAGATTTGTGAGTGGGTTGGGGGAAGGAGAGTGGATTAGAGGGGAAAACATTACTACATCACAGCTTCATCTACCCTAATACAAGAAGTAATTTTTTCTCAGTTATACCTGAATATCCTCTAATTGGGACTTTAGAATCAAAGTAATTATGTGAAAAAAAACCAAATCACACAAAAGATAAATTTTAAACACTTTCTGCAAAACATTTAACTCTAATAATTTCTACTACTCATTTTTCTTAATGGTTGTTATTCAGGTTGTAACCAACAATATGTTCCCATCAAGGAGAGAAAGAAATTTGAATGGTCTCAATTTTTAAGTAAATGTTCTGATTGAACTATAACACACATACATACAAATACAAAAATCCTAAGTATACAGCTTTATGAATTTTTACAAAGAGAACACACTTATATTACCATCCCCCGATTAAGAAATAAAATATCTCCCTCCAAGTGTAACTTCCGTAGGTTGATATTGCCTGTACTTGAACTTTATATAAATTGAATCATATAACATGTACTTTTATGTGACTGACTTTCTTTGCTCAATATCATGTTTATACTCGTTTCAGGTAGTAGAGTTGTTGACTTTCATTGCCGTCTAGTATTCTATTTTAAGAATACACCAAATTTGTTTAAGCATTCTTCTGTTGAGGGACATTTTGGGGGTTTCTGTTTGGGGGCTATTACAAATGGTGTTGCTATGAACATTTATGTGCATGTCTCTTAGTGCACTTACGAATGTATCTCTGGTGTACACTAGCAGTGGAATCTCTGGATTATTTAATACACACATGTCCAGTTTTAGCAGATACTGCCAAGGCATTTTTCAAGGTAGTTGTACCAATTTACACCCCCACTAATTGCTATGCATCCTAGGTAATTCTTGATATTCACTTTTTTTTTTTTTTTTTTTTTTTTTTTTTTTTGT
>NW_007731732.1:131275-134492 GCF_000696425.1 Galeopterus variegatus
CGCTCAGCCAGTGAGCGGGAACCGGTCTGTATGTGGGATCCGACCCCTCTGTGGGGGCGCCACCGCGCTCCCAAGCGGCGCACTGTAGCAGTGCGCCACCGGGCCAGCCCTTGATATTCACTTTTTTAATGTCAATCATTCTGGTAGGTGTGACATAGTATCCCATTGTAGTTTGAATTCTTATTTCTCTTATTACTAATGAGTCTGAGCACCTTTTCATATTTTTATTCACCATTTATGTAACTTTTTTTGGCATACATGAAATGCCTGTTAACAGTTTTTTACACCCCCTCCCTTTTCATATTGATTTGTAAACATTCTTTATATATTTTAGACATGAGTCTTTTGTCAGCTACATGTATTGCATATATCGTCTTCTACTCTGTGACTTGCCTTTTCATGCTCTTCATGGTTTCTCTTGATAAACAGAAATTCTTAATTTTAATTATGTTTAATTTATCAGTATTTCCCTTTTTGGTTAGTGCCCAGTTTAAGAAATCCTGGCCTACTCCAAGTTCATAAAGATATTCTTCTATGTTATCTTCTAGAGGTGTTATTTCTTTGATTTGCACAAGAACTGATTTTTGTGTTTTGATTTTGATATGGATATTCAAATGATCTGGCACTATTTATTTAAAAAATCATCTTTTTCACCAATGCACTGCATGGCACCTTTGTCATAAATCAAAAGTGAGCTTATTTCTGAACTCTATCCTGTTCCATTGGTCTATTTGTCTATTCTTATGCCAATGTATGTGTTTCCATATAAATTGCGGAATTGGTTCATCAAATTATAAAAAAAAAAAAATTATGCTGGGATTTTGATTAGCATTGCATTGGATCAATAGGTTGATTTAGGGAGAACTGAGATCTTACAACATTATTATTAGATAATTTCCTGTTTGTTAATTTATTTTTCTGTTTTCTTTGTCTTGTAAGCTGGGATATAAGCTCCATGAGAGCAGAAACTTTATCTATTTTGTTTACTGCTGTATCCAAGAACCTAGAAGAATACTTGGCACATGGTAAGTTCTAGATATTTTTTGAGGTAGCGAATTAGTATTCTATTGGGATGCCTTTTTTGTCCTCCTATCCCCTTTTCCTTGACCAATCCAATTCATCCTTTGGTCTGAAATTATATGCCATTTCCTCAGGGGATCCTTGCCCGATCTCCCGGACTGGGTCAGGCTCCTTTGTTATCTGTCCCCTGTTTTGACACCCTATATTTCTAACACATTTCTACTGTTGAGTAATAATAATAGTCACTATATAGTAACTATATAATTATTTAATACCAGTCTTCAGTCTAGAATGTAATCTCTGTGAGGACAAGAGCCAAGTCTGTCTTAGTTTCTTACTCACTTCTACACCCCCAGTAACTGGTGTGGTACAAGGCAAGTTTCAAAAAAATTATTAAATTATTTTCTAAAAGGTAAGTAGATTACCTCTGCTCTTTCTTACAAACAGATGTTATTATATTGCCAACACTTTGCTACCTTAAAATTAAAAATCTCTCTACATGTTTTCTGTTGCTTTTATCCTCTGGACTATTTGACCAACATTCTCTGTCAGATTTCCTAGGGTTGGGAGGGGGGTTATTCATGACCCCTAACGCAGATTGGCTAAACGGGAAGATTTAGTTCTAAGTCTAACTTCCTAAATTGGAACTGGAGAAGCTACATTGCTAACAAGTTCTGCAAATAACTGTTGCACTGGCAAGTTTGGCCCCCACTTTGTTGGATTACATTCATGACATTGCTGCTTTATCTCTACACTCCATAATTTTTGTAATATTTGCTCTGGGTCCAGTTTCTCTCATCATCCCAGCCCATGTTGTATTCTGCTTTTGCTCTCAAGGCTGTGTTTTTCTCTTTGGCCACCTGCCCTCCACAGAGAGCTGGAAGGCCACCCTGGCTGCCTAGTAAGGATCTCATTAATCTCGTCTTTATCTTCCTGGCCATGCTGACCACCCCGGCTACAGGGGCCACCCAGCATCACAGTTCTCCGATCCAACTTCAGAGTCAGTGAAAAAAAAAAAAAAAAAAACCCAATATTTGGAATCAGGAAACCAGAATGTTCATCTATACACAGTTGTTTGCTGTCTGTATGACCTTGAAAGTATCACTTAACTTCTTTTCACCTCAGGTAAAATAATAATATCTGCACTCCTTACCTCAGAGATATTGTGAGGGTCAAATGACATGATGTGTCATGCCAGAACTGTGTAAACTATAAATGGATACATAAATATTAAATAAAATTAATAACCTAAACCATCCAACTCTTTGCATAGTGACAGGGACTATTTGCACACTGTGGTTTTTAGTAAGAAAAGACATCCTTCCTAGCACTGTCCTGTTCCTTCTAAGAAATAAACCAGCTAGCTAACTATTGTCTTCTCTGACTTCAAATGTTGCATACGCTATGGCTCTGGCCACAAATAAAATATCATAACACTTTTGGAGCCTTTCTTTTTTTTAGTACTTGTCTGTGTGGGTTACATACCCTTCCCTTGATAAAAGTAATATTTTTCAAGTGATAAAAGTAGAAAAGTCTCAAGTTGTTCTTTTGAAAACTGAAAGTATTGACCTGTTACGTGACTTACTTTCTTTAAAAAAGAAAAATAAACAAGCATGGTTTTTCCTTAATGAAGATCACAGCCTAGTCAGTGAAACTGAAAATGAAAAAGTTAACAAATTAATCAATACAGTTCAGATACATGCTATGAAGGACATGAACAGCAGGTAGACTGAAGCCACATTATACAGAGCTATAGTAAAGAGTAACTCCCCATTTGATTTTTTAAAAAGATTATTCTTAGTGGCAGCAGAAACCCCCATTTCTTTTTCTGATTTTCAAAGTGAGTTTTTTTTATTGAAACAAAATTGATTGTATGTATTCGTGGGGTACAGTGTTGAATATCAATACCTGTGTGCAATATGTGATGCTTAAGCCAGGATAATTAGTATATTCAACATTACACAATGTAATCATTTTTTTTGTGGCACTTTACTTATTTCTTGCTAACCCTTCCTCCCCATTTCCCACCTCTGGTGGCCTCAGTTCTGTTCTCTCCTTTTGAAAGTTCATCCACTTGCCAATATTTTGTTAAGGACTTTTCCATCAATATTCATAAAGACTATTGATCAGTAATTTTCTTTTTTGTACTGTCTTTGTCTGGTTTTGATATTAGGATCATACTAGCTTCAGAAAATGA
>NW_007731732.1:135665-136885 GCF_000696425.1 Galeopterus variegatus
ATATATATATATATGTATAATATATAAATACATTATGTATACTCAATTATCTTTCAATAAAATTTTTTTTAATTGGCAAACCTTTAGCAAAACTGACATAGAAAAAAAGAGAGAAGATACAGATTACCAATACTAGGAATAAAACAGAGGCTATCACTACAGACGCTGTAGATATCAAAAGTTTAATAAGGGAATACTATCAACAACTGTACACACATAACTTCTACAACTTAGATGAAATGGACCAATTTCTCAAAAAACACTTATCCAACATGAAATAGATAATTTGAATAGTCTTATAAAGTCATCCCTTGGTATCCATGGGGGATTGATTCTAGGACCTACCAAAATCCATGGATGCTCAAGTCCCTGAAATAAAATGGCATAGCATTGTTTATAATCAATCTATGCACATCCTCCAGGATACTTTAAATTATCTCAAGATTACTTTTAATACCTAATACAATGTAAATTATATGAAAACAGTTGTTGTACTGCATTGTTTAAGGAAAAATGACAAGAAGAAAAGTATGTACATGTGTGTACAAATGCAAGGTATTTTTTGATCTGCAGTTGGTTGAGTCCATGGACACAAAAACCATGGATAAGGAAGGTCGACAGTATAAGAAAAGAGAACGAAATTGAATTTGTAAGTTTTAAAAACTACTCATCCCCCACAAAAAGAAACCCCCATTAAGGAAGCTATTGCAATAGTCCGGGTTAGAGATGATAATGGCTTGGATTGACCTGGTGCAGTGGAAATGGAATTAGAGATACAGCCATATTCTGAGATATGTTTGAGATAGAAACAGTGGGACTTGATAAATGTAGATGTGGAGGACAAGGGACAAAGTAGAATCAATCACCAACCTCTTAGTATAGATCTTCTACACTAATCACTAATCACAGCCATACTAATCACTCGCTACTCTCATACTTGCCATGAGAGCTTGTAGTCCAAAGCTTTCACATTTATGGAATCCTTTAACTATTGCCCTTTTCTCCCCCAGTTAGCTGAATGGTAAATAATTTCTCTTCAATATTTTTCACTGCTTCTGGGGAAGCCTTCTTCAACAATGCCACTGTACCAGGGGTCTTCAAAAAGTTCATGGAAAATTTGTGTTATGAAAGAACTGTGCATGGAATTCAAAAACTTTTTGCACCAAAATAAACTCATACTAACTTGTTATAACATGTCTGAACAGCATCTAGTTTGGGGG
>NW_007731732.1:138203-138886 GCF_000696425.1 Galeopterus variegatus
GCCAGCATTTGTTATTCACCATCTTTTTGACCATAGCCAGTCTAACTGGAGTGAGGTGGCATCTCAGATGTCTATACTACACAAAGTGATCTAACGATTCAATGCAATCCCCATCAAAATACCAATGACATTCTTCACAGAAATGGAAAAAATAATCTTACCTTCCTTTCATATGGAAAAACAAAAGACTCTGAATAGCCAAAGCAATCCTGAGCAAAACAAAAAAAGCCAGAGGCATAACTCTGCCTGACTTCAAATTATACTACAAAGCTGTTGTAAGCAAAACAGCATGGTACTGGTATAAAAATAGACATTCAGACCAGTGGAGTAGAATAGAGAACCCAGAAATCACTCCTCAGGCTCAGAGCCATCTGATATTAGAATAACGCAACAAAAATCTACACTGGGGAAAAGACTGCCTCTTCAACAAGTGGTGCTGGGAAAACTGGATATCCATATGCAGAAGAATGAAACTAGACATGCACCTCTCACCATACACTAAGATCAACTCAAAATGGATTAAAGACCTAGGTATAAGACTCCAAACTGTAAAATTACTGAGGGAAAATATAGGTGAAACACTTTAGCAGTTAGGTCAGGGCACAGGCTTTATGAACATGAACCCAAAAGCACAAGCAGCAAAAGAAAAAATAAACAAATGGGACTATATCAAACTAAAAAGT
>NW_007731732.1:139438-147407 GCF_000696425.1 Galeopterus variegatus
ATGCAGAAAGTTCTACTGGACAGTGCTAGTCTATTTCTTACTTCCAAATTTTAAAGTCAAGTATTCGACTAACTCTCAACATATACACTTGGCTATCTAACAGACATCTCAAATTTAACATCTCCAAAACTGAACTCATGATCTTATTATCCAACTAGCGCTTCTTATAGTCTGCATCATGTCTTGAAATGATATCCCCATTTTTGTTGTTGCTTAGGCAAAAAACTTTTGACATAAGCTTGACTCTTGACTCCTCTTTTTCTTACTTCTATATTCAACCCACTGGCAAACCTTAATACATCCAGAATGTGACAGCTTCTTACCTCCACTATTACCAACCTAGCTCAGGTCATCATTTCTTACCATTAATTATTGCAATGACTTTCTACTCTCTGCCACTACTTTTGCTCCCGCACATCACGTTGTCCATAAGGCAGCCAAAGTAATCCTTTAAAAAAGGTGACATTCCTCTAGTCAAAACTCTCCAATAGCTTCCCACCTCACTCAGGATAAAACCTGAAGTTCTTACTACCATCTAAAAGACCTTAAATAATCTTGCCTCTAGCATCTGTCTGGTGTTATCTTTGACATACTCTCTCCTCCTTGCTCACTTGACTGCAGGCATACTGGTCCTCTGCCTGGAATGCTTCTCTCCCCGGTATCTCATAGTTTGTTCTCTAATTTCATTCAAGTCTTGCTTGAAGACATGCCCTGAGCACTCTACCTAGAACAGCACCTACCCCACTCCTCCTTACCCGCTTGATTTTCCTTCACAGAACTTAGCAAACCTGAGGCATTTGTCGTTTGTTTATTGTTTGCCTCTCCCATTAGAATGTAAACACCAAGGGAGCAGAGGCTTTGTTTTTTATTCATTGCTTGGTACATAATAAAAGCCAAATAAATATTTGTTAAACATATACAAAAAATATGCCTTAACAGATGAACATGTAAAAATGTTCTCCAGATCTGTCAACTCAGTCCACCAGTTGGGATTACCTTGATCAGGCAAATACTGTCCACAATACAGAGATATACATACAAATAAACACTTAGGAGAGTTTGTGAGTAAAAGGATGTTATATAGCGAGGAAGAAGAGACAGAATTAGGGAATCTAGGAAGGAAATTCTGTAGGCTCGACATGGGATCCGAACCCTCAGCGGGAACGCCACTGCACTCCCAAGCGGCGCACTCTCCAGTGCGCCACCAGGCCAGCCCTAAATATTTTGCTATTTATTTATAATTCGGTGCTAGTTTGTAGCACCCATATTGTACTGTTATTTGTTTATGTATCTGTTTGAAGACCTGTGTCATGTTCATAGTATAATCCCTGACACAGAGAAAAGTAAGTGAATGTTTAATTGATCGATTCTTTACTGTAATTAGGATATTCTTGTTTATGTTTACTTGTTAGCTTGAGTCAATAATATAAATTTTGACACTTAAATTCCTAAAAGGCAAGATATGTTTCTTTTGAACATACTCTATTTTGCATTTTGGATACTGATAAATGTGTATATGAATACTTTTAAAGTAATACTATGGCAGCTTTACAAAGTTCCTTCCGGGAAAACACTTTTTTTCCCTAACATCATCAAACATAGATAAGGTGGTTAGATAGGCCACATTCAATTGAAAGTTCTCTTTTGAATGATCTCTCATTATTAAAGGATTTTGATCTCTGACCTTGATTTATTTTTCAGAAGAAATTTTGACCCTTATCTATGAGGAAGGTCTACCTTTCTAAAAAAGAATATCTTGTTCTCATTAACTGAATAGCTGGCTGTAGTCTGGACTCCTCTTTGGGTAAGGCTCTGCCTGCCACCACCATCTCTGGAGCCTAGATGGGAAGTCTTTTATTAATATTCCATACTGGCCCTGTTCATATTTAGTCTAAACCAATTACATCTAAGCAAATTCAATAAAAATGCGGTTGAGCTTCTGTTTATAGATCTTCAAGGCAGGATAATTCACAACATCTCTAGTGATAACCACTAATGTGGGAAGAAAAAAGAAGGATGAGGATGAGGAGGAAAGTAAAAGGGAAGGCAGAAAGAAGGGGAAGAGAAAATCCATAGGGGAACCTTGAAAACCATGACCTTTCTTATGAAAGCATTTTCCCAACTTCGTCAAGATTTGAACAGATGAGAACAGCAAAATGTCTGGGCATGCTCCAATCCCTTGAATTTCCTTAGTGCCACTACTGTGCCCAGATTTCATGCCCCATAGAAATTCAGCTCTGGCTGAAACATGGACAATAGCCAAATCCTTTTCCCTTTTTCCCTAAACACAACTGAGACCCACCCCCCCAAAATCTGGTGTACATTCACAGTAAATATGAAATTACTTAGAAAGTACCCAGAGCAGCTTCATCAATATGAAATGGCAATATTTGGGTTACTAATTCTAGAAACATAAAATTAAGGCCATGTAGTGATGCTGCTAATCATTATCCATTCTCCCCTACTTCCTTTAGTAATGAAATCCCTGATTTTTAGCTTCTCAGAATAAGCACCATTTCCCTGTCTCCCCTGTAGGTAGGGAGAGCCACATGACTGACATCTGGCCTGTCAAATTTGAGCAGAAGTGAGATGTGCACCTCTGAGTCTACTCTTAAAGGGGAGAGGTATGTCCTGCACTGATTTTATCCTCCTTTTTTGCTAAATGGAATGAAGTGATGCTGAATAATTTGGGGTAATATGTGCATGGGAAATACCTTGTGACAACATGTTAGAAGAAACCTGGGTTCCTGGATAAAAGCTGCCTTCTAGCGCTGGACCACCAACCATCAGACTGTTAAACAAAAACAGATAAAGAAATAAATGTCTATCTTATTTAAACTGTTGTTAATCTGAGTCTTTATGTAGATGTTGAACCTATAATCTAAGACAAGCTAGTATGCCAGTGAATTAGAAGAATAACAAAAATACCCTAAGGCTAGAAAAAAAAAATTGTGAATGATTCTAATCTTTAAAAAAAAAAAAAAATCTTGTTTAAAAGCCCAAAGTACAAAGCAAGCAGTAAGTAGAGTAGTTCTGCCTAAAGTAAGGGCAGAAACTGTTGCCAGGACCCTGATTCTAGACTCCCAGGTTCTTTGGATTTTCTGTCTCCTTCTGCATGCTCTGGAGGATTATTCAGAGGTAGGGATTCCTTGGAGTCCTACAAGTTTCATGAGGACTCATCTAAATGCCACAATTATATCATTTCCTGCTGGCTACTCTGATCAGTGATACCATTTATATCTATTTGCCTAGGTAGTAAATATTTGTTTCCTAGAGAAATAATATTTAACCAAGATTTAGGACCCTTCATTCTGGTGAATATCAATTTAAATTAAGTGTTGTTTTTTACTGTGGTAGGTGGATTAACAGCTGGGCATTATTTATTTCCCTTTCCTGAATACAGATATAGAATATCCCCTCTCCCCACAATTTGAGAAGCATTGTTCAATAGAGAAAACCAATTTGGTTAGGTTTTGAGTAAGAAGTTATTTAAACCTTTTAGTTCTGGTTTTAAAGAGGGGACAAGAAAAACTAGACATCTTCCTAACTTTTAGCACAAGTTACAAAGATGTCTCTCTCTCTCTCTCTTTTTTTTTTTTTTTGTCTTTTTCCGTGTCCAGCAACGGATCGCAACCCTCAGTGTTGCCCCCGTACCGGACCGGGGACCGGCAACGGGACCGCAACCCTCGGTGTTGCCCCCGCGCCTCGCTCAGCCCGTGAGCGGGAACCGGTCTGTATGTGGGATCCGAACCCTCGGGCGGGAGTGCCGCCGCGCTTCCCAAGCGGCGCACTATCCAGTGCGTCACCGGGCCGGCCCCAAAGATGTCTCTCTTTTTCTCATCAATTTTAAAAAGCGATAGATGATCTATAGGAGGCTAACTTCTGAGTCATGCTGTATATTCCACCACTCACTCTAAGCTATCACTGACATCTTGGGCTTCTTTCTCTGAGGACCATTTTGAAGATTAAAGTGAACACTGAGTTGTGAACAGTCTGCTACTTCTGGCCAGACCCAGTGTCACAGTGTATATTAAGATGCAAGACTCGTTGCTAGTAATGGAGTGAAGAATGTAATGCACTTCTAAAAATGTGTTGATTAATTCCTGGTAGATGACAATTACTTCTTTAATATGAAAAGTTAGCGTGCCTTCTTTATAACTTTTATAAGACAAAATTAACATGGGATCTTGTCATCATTAAGAAAAAAGGGAAAACATAATTTCCATGCCAAATAATAGAAAAGAAAAACATGCTAGATAGTACAAATCAACTAAATGTTTCATAAAGATATGTTGGTAAATTGCTATCATTATTTAGTAAAATTAAGAATTCTATGATACCACTTGTCAATTCAAAATTAAAAACCACCAAAATTGGCATCTTTAATGCCAGAAAAGTTTTCTTTTTTTTTTTTTCTTTTTTTGGCCTATCCATAGTATACTATGATGCTCACTGGAAAGAGAACTTTAAGGGTGAAGAGAAATAAACAGGGTCCAAGTTTTCTGTGATTCTGTAGCTCTTTAATCATAGCGTTTCTAGAACAGGAGAAGAGTGGAATAGACTAAAACAGCTTCAGGGAGCAAGCTACTTTGGAGCACTAAACCACAGTCCCTGAGCAAATTCTATTTTAACAATAGCCACAGAATCCTTTCTAAAGTATTGCCTCATCTTTAATATTTTAAGCCCAATGCCTTAAGTGATGTACTGGTTATTTTCCACTCTCTAGATGATTTCTGCTTTGATGGGCTGCTTTATGTCTCAGGGTTTCAGTACATGGTCTGCTGGGTATGGCAAAAACATTTCACATTTGCCTGCTGAGATTTCTGTACACTTCTGACAAGCTGTTGGATTTAGGGATAAAGCAAAGTTTTCTCTCAATGTGCCTTTTTGTTCTATCTTGGAGTTTAAAATAATTTTCTTATAAATCTTCAACTTTTTTTCTTATTGGAAATGAATAAAAAACAAGTGGAAGCCTTATTATAGTTTACTTTTAACCTAAGCAGTACAATAGATGATCTTTTGAAATCCATAATCTTTGTGACAGAAAAGTTCATAGATTTTGGTTTCTTACAAATTAAAGTTAAGTAGACTAAGTTATATTATGGGAAAATTATAACTTGAAATAGTGTTTACCAAGATTTGCACATAGTAGATGCTCAACAAATTCGTGATAATTACGTTCTTTCGAGGCCATCAGGAAGTTCTTCATTCTTCTATCCACAAAATTATTATTATGCCAAAGTTATTCTTAAAACTGTCATAGCTTTGGAATAATTATACTTAATGAGCACCTGACTTTTTTTTTTTTTTTTACTTACTATATTCTGAAATTGAACTTTCAAAGTCATCATTGTATTTATTATTAGGAGAGGGACTGTGGAACAGAAGCATCAAGCGTGTCTAGGAGCATGGACTTTCACATTACCCAAACTGTGTCAGAGCTGAGTTCACCTGGATTAGTCACTGAATTTCTCTGTACATCAGTTTCCTCACCTATAAAGTGGAAAAAATAATATATACCTCAAAAGTGTTGGTGAAGAATGAGATTATATGCAGAGAGCTTGGCACAGTAACTTACATTGCGAAGGCTCAATAAGTTAGCATTGTTGTTATCTTCATATTTGAAGTGTCAGAGGAGAAAAGCAAAAAATGTAAGTTTTAACATATTTATAAAGATATGTCCTCTGTACTTATCTGTACTAAACTAGCACTTTCTACATGTGATAGAACATTAAATTATAAAAACTATTTATTATATATTTACAGACATATAGAACCATGACAAGCACTGAGGAGGGGGAGCAAAAATAAAACATCCTGAGCCTTTATGTAATCTTTTATTCAATCCTTCTAAGGGTTCAGATTAAATGACACTAGTTTGATTTTTCTTCTAACTTTTAAAATTTGCCCTGTAATATTTTCACTGTCACTGGAGGTAATAAGTTACCCATTGGAAAGAGCCAACATGAAGGTCATATCACACTTTTTTTTTTTTCGTGACCGGTAAGGGGATCACAACCCTTGGTGTGGTGTCGCCCACACCGCGCTCAGCCAGTGAGCGCACCATAGGATCGGAACCCGCGGTGGGAGCATGCGCCACGGGCTCGGCCCTCATATCACACTTTTAAATACTCTTCATTTTAATGATATTCTATAAACTTGGTAATTAAATAAAATAAGTCAGCTTAACGTGGCTTTAAAAACCAGAGCAAAGCAAAACACAAGTTTAAAAAAGTCTTCCTAAGACATGCACATCGGTCATAAGCACTATCCCAGTTTATAATATTATCTAGAGATTTTAATATACTAACTCTTGACTCTTTCTTACTTGATTTAACATTTTTTCATACACAAGTAAGAAATCACACTAATGTAATTATTGATATGATTATGGGTAAATCTATCGTGCTTTTATTTTTTTTCTTTCTTTGCATCTGCTTCTTCCCATTTTTCTCCTTTTCTGGCTTCTTTTTTACTAATTGGACATTTGGTATTTTTATAATTTGTCTCCTTCATTAGCTTATTACCTGTATCTTTTGTTTGTTATTTTAGGGGTTGCTTTAGGGTTAATACAAATAGTATACATCTTTAACATGTTACGATCTACCTTCAACTTATATTTTGCCACCTTCTGCATAGTATAAGAAATTTACAATACTATATTTTCATTTCTCCTCTCACAGCCTTTGTGCTCTTTCTCTCATCAATTTACTTCTGCATATTTTATAATCCCCACAATACATTATTGTTTTTGTATAAACAATTATTTTTAAAAAAGATTTAAACAATAAGGAAAACCATATATTTGTCTGTGTATATACCATTTCTGCTGCTCTTGATTCCTTTGTATGGATTCATATTGCCCATCTGGTATCATTTTCCTTTTGCCTGAGGTTTTTCATTAGTGTTTCTTGCAGTGAAGTTCTGCTGGTGATTAATTTTTTCAGCTTTTTTTAAAGTCTGATAGACTATTTTTTTTGCCTTCATTTTTGAAAGATATTTTCACTAGATATAGAATTCAATTTCGGGGAGGGGGTTGTTTTTGTTTGGCAGCTGGCAAGTATGGGGATCTGAACCCTTGACCGTGGTGTTGTAGCACCTTGCCCTAACCAACTCAGCTAACTGGCCAGCCCTAGGATTCAGTTTGACAGGGGTTTTTGTTTGTTTGTTTTGTTTTGTTTTGTTTTTTCTTTCGGTACTTTAGAGATGTTGCTCCACCGTCCTCTCACTTGCATTCTGTCCAGTGAGAAATCTGCTGTCATCCTAGTCTCTGTTTCTCTGTACATAAGGTGACTTTTTTCTCTCTGGCTGCTTTTATGATACGTCTCTTCATCATGGGGGTTGAGCAGTTTGAATAAGATGCTCCTTTGTGTAATTGTGTAATTTTCTTTGTTTCTTGTGCTTTGGATTCACTGAGCTTCCCGACTCTGTAGGCATATACTTTTCATCAAATTTGGAACATTTTTGGCTGTTATTTCCTTAAATATTTCTATTCCTCCCTCTTTGTCTTCTCTTTCAGGGACTACAATTACATGGATACTAGACTGCTTCACTGTCCATCTGTTTATTTTATTTTTTAAAATTCTCTTCTCTCTTTGTCTCATTTTAGATTGTTTCTATTACTATCTGCTGTAGACTGGATGTCCTCCAACCTCCTTGAGGCTTAATCCCTATTGTAACTGTTGAGGGTGGGAAATCCTGTTATGGTGATTAAAAGGTGGGGCCTTGAAGAGGTGATTAGACTGTAGGACCATGCCATAGTGAATGAATTAAAAATGGTAGTTATGGGTGTGGTTTTGAGGGCATTAAAATAAGAGAACATGAGAGGTTAGTCTTCTCTCTGTGCTCTCCCATATTCTGCCATGTGAGACCCATGCATTGCTATAGAGACCCTCATCAGAAGTGTTGCCTGGACTTTGGACTTCCTAGCCTCCAAAACTGTAAGCAATAAATTTCATTTTCTTACAAA
>NW_007731732.1:148432-149109 GCF_000696425.1 Galeopterus variegatus
TATTTTCCTGTTTCACTGTGTAGCTGGTAACTTTTTATTGGGTGCCAGATATCATAAACTTACTTGTTGGCTGCTGGATATTTTTGTATTTCTATAAATATTATTGGGCTTTGTTCTAGGATGCAGTTAAGTTACTTGGAAACAGTTTGATCATTTTGTATCTTGTTTATAAGATGGTTAGGCAGAAGAAGACCAGTGTTTGGTCTAAGACTAATTATTCCCCACCACTGAGGCAAGGAGATTTTACATACTCTACCCAGTGTCCCATAAACCTTCAAGTTTTTCTGTCTGGCTGGTGAGAAATAGGCCTTATTTCTGGCCCTGTTACTTCTAATCCATTTGGGTGATTCTTTCCCAGCCAAAATTACATGTTTTCTGGCTAAAGGTAAGAGTCTTTTCTTACAGTACTCAGCTGAATACTGAGAGGACCCTCTGTAGAACTCCAGAGTTCTCTCCGTCTATCTTATCTTTAAAACACTTTGCAGTGAACTTTAGCTGTTGTGGTCTCCCTGGACCCTCAGGTCCTACCCCAGAGATCCTTCCAGACCTCATATGAGTTCTCCCTTCCTGTGCTGTGACCTGGAAACTCTCTTGGGGCATCTCCCACCCCCAATCCGTGAATGGAACACCAAGAAATTAACTTAGAGACTGGAGTGGTTCTAATACAGAGAAACTGG
>NW_007731732.1:149917-150835 GCF_000696425.1 Galeopterus variegatus
TTCTGGCCCTGTTACTTCTAATCCATTTGGGTGATTCTTTCCCAGCCAAAATTACATGTTTCCTGGCTAAAGGTAAGAGTCTTTTCTTACAGTACTCAGCTGAATACTGAGAGGACCCTCTGTAGAACTCCAGAGTTCTCTCCGTCTATCTCATCTTTAAAACACTTTGCAGTGAACTTTAGCTGCTGTGGTCTCCCTGGACCCTCAGGTCCTACCTCAGAGATCCTTCCAGATCTCATATAAGTTCTCCCTTCCTGTGCTGTGACCTGGAAACTCTCTTGGGGCATCTCCCACCCCCAATCCGTGAATGGAACACCAAGAAATTAACTTAGAGACTGGAGTGGTTCTAATACAGAGAAACTGGAATCTCATTCTCCAAGTAGGCATCTTCCTAGGCAATGGTCTTATTGACCTGTCCTGCAACTACATAAGCAGGGAAGACAGAGATTAGAGTGAAGTGGTTGTTGGGAATAGACACAACAAGAATGCATGCTTCCCATGGGCCAGATATCAGGAGAATAAGAGGACTTTAGCCATCTTGCTAGTGGCCCTGCAACAAGAGACAATGGGGTACACCACCCCTAGGAGTGTCAGTGACGTGGTTCCTCTGAAGAACCCCACAAATGCCCTCACCAGAAACAGCATTTGAATACCTGCCACAGAGAGGGTACAAATGCCCAGTCCACATGTACCAGAGCAGTGATGCACAGCAGTTTCAGTAATGGGTTCAACTAAGCAAAAAATTGGTGCCTTTTCCCATTAATTGCTCTTCCCTGCCCTCAAGCCCAAGAGAGCTTGAAGAGGGAGAGAGAGGGGAGAGAGGGGAGAGAGTGAAAAAGCAACTCTGGTTCCCCTTTCCATAGTCAAGCCAGGGCTGAGGAAGGAGTTAAGATGAAGTTAGAGTTTTTAAATGACTAG
>NW_007731733.1:0-1000 GCF_000696425.1 Galeopterus variegatus
TCACTGTCTTAGGCTGCCACATTAATACGCCCTTGTGGGCCCATAATGGTGCCGCTTGTAATGTCACTTAAGGTGGCGTTAGTTTTTAAGGCCCGACAATCATATGGTTTTTGTTTTTGCTTTTGTTGTTGTGATGTATCATACTTATTGATTTGCATATGTTGAACCATCCTTATCTCTGGGATGAATCTCACTGGATCATGATGTATATTCTTTTTGATATGCTGTTGTATTCTGTTTATGAATATCTTGTTGAGGATTTTTGCATCTATGTTCATTAAGGATATTTGACTGTAGCTTTTTTTTATTCTGTCTGTCTGATTTTGGTATCAGGATGATGCTGGTCTCATAGAATAAGTTTAGGAGAATGGTTTCTCTTTAAATTTTTTGGAATAGTTTGAGAAGTATTGGTGTTTTTTCTTCTTTAAAGGTTCGGTAGAATTCAGCAATGAAGCCATCTTGGGCTTTTCTTTGTTTGGAGATTGCTGATCACTGTGTTAATCTCACTGCTTGTTATTGGTCTGTGCAGGTTTTATATTTTTTTCTCGGTTCAGTCTTGGTAGTTTTTAATGTGTCCAGAGATTTATGAATTTCCTCCAGGTTTTTTAATTTGTTGGCATATATTTGTTCATAATAGTCTGTAATGATTCTTTGTATTTCTGTGGTATCAGTTGTTATGCCTCCTTTTTCATTTCTGATTTTTTTTATTTGGGTCTTCTCTCTTCTTTTTTTTTTTTTTTTTTTTTTGGTTTTACCAATGACTTGTTTATTTTGTTTATCCTCTCAAAAGGCAACTTTTTGTCATTGATTTTTTTGTATCATTCTTTTGGTCTCTCTTTCATTTAGTTGTGCTCTGATCTTAATTATTTCTTTCCATCTACTAGTTTTGCTATCAGATTGTTCTTGTTTTTCCAGTTCTTTGAGATTTAATGATAGGGTGTTAATTTGAAATCTTTCTATTCTTTTGATGTGAGCACTTATTGAAATAACCTTCCCTCTT
>NW_007731733.1:2408-5206 GCF_000696425.1 Galeopterus variegatus
TTTTTTTTTTCTTTTTTGGGGGGGAGTGATAAAATACATTTTCTTTCTCTTTTTCATTTGTGTATCTGTTCTACAGCAGTTTTTATTCTTTCTTATGTATTTATGGTGATCTATATATCCCTTTTGATTCCAGACGATTTGTTGAAGGGCTGGTCTTGTGGTGAATCCCATAGTTTTTGTTTTGATGGATATAGTATTCTTGGTTGGAAGCTTGTTTTTTCTTTTTTTTTCAGGCTTTTGAATATACCATCCAACTCTCTCTCCTGACCTGTAAGGTTTCTGTTGAGAAGTTTACTGTTAGCCCAATGGGGATTTTCTTATAAATAATTTGATGCTTCTCTCCTGAGTTTTTAGAATTCTTTCTCTGTCTTTGACTTTTGATAATTTGACTACAGTGTGTCTCTGGGAGGTCCTTTTTGGGTTGAATCTGTTTAAGGGATCTTTCTGCTTCTTGGATTTGTAAGATCATCTCTCTCCCAATATTTGGGAAGTTTTCAGCTATTATTTCATTAAATAGTCTTTTAATGTTTTTCTCTTTCTCATCCCCTTCATGTACACCTATAATATGGGTATTTGTATGCTTAAGGTTATCAGAAAGATTTTGTATGCTTTCTTCATTTTATTTATTTATTTTTTGGAATCAACTGTGTTAGTTCAAAAAGCCTGTCTTCTAGTTTGGAGATTCTTTCTTCTGCTTGTTCTAGCCTGCTTTTTATGCTTTTAGTTGTATTTTTTTTTTTTTATTTCTTTGAATGAATGCTTGAGTTCCAGAATTTCTGATTGATTTTTTTCTATTGCTGTATCTCTTTGTCAAATTTCTCATATATGTCCTCGAATTTCTTTTTATTTCATTATGATTTCTATCTATTTTTTTCATACATCATTTTGAGTTTCTTTAGCATTTCACTTTGAGATTCCTCCTCAGGCAACTGATCTGTTCCTGTTCTTTTGGGTCTGGTATTGGAGAACTATAGTCTTCTTTTGAGGGAGTCAAGCTTCCTTGTTTTTTCATGCATATATCTCTGGGCATCTGGTGGTATAGTCATTTCTTTTCATTCTAGCAGTGGCTTTTGAAGTGGGAGACTCTTTCCCGTAGATGTATTCTATATTGTCAGTTGGGATCTGGGCATCTGGTGGTATAGTCATTTGTTTTCATTCTAGCAGTGGCTTTTGAAGTGGGAGACTCTTTCCCATAGATGTATTCTNTTAGTTCAAAAAGCCTGTCTTCTAGTTTGGAGATTCTTTCTTCTGCTTGTTCTAGCCTGCTGTTTATGCTTTTAGTTGTATTTTTTTTTTTTATTTCTTTGAATGAATGCTTCAGTTCCAGAATTTCTGATTGATTTTTTTCTATTGCTGTATCTCTTTGTCAAATTTCTCATATATGTCCTCGAATTTCTTTTTATTTCATTTCTATCTATTTTTTTCATACATCATTTTGAGTTTCTTTAGCATTTCACTTTGAGATTCCTCCTCAGGCAACTGATCTGTTCCTGTTCTTTTGGGTCTGGTATTGGAGAACTGTAGTCTTCTTTTGGGGGAGTCAAGCTTCCTTGTTTTTTCCTGCATATATCTCTGGGCATCTGGTGGTATAGTCATTTCTTTTCATTCTAGCAGTGGCTTTTGAAGTGGGAGACTCTTTCCTGTAGATGTATTCTATATTGTCAGTTGGGATCTGGGCATCTGGTGGTATAGTGATTTGTTTTCATTCTAGCAGTGGCTTTTGAAGTGGGAGACTCTTTCCCATAGATGTATTCTGTATTGTCAGTTGGGTTGGGTATTTTAAGTTTGGATCTGGGTGAGTGCAGTAGTGCAGCCTTTTTGTGACTTAAACTATATTCAATCTTAGAGTGATTGGTGGGTGCCTTTGTATCCTAGATGGAGGGGTTCTTGGCAGTTTCTTGTTGGGGTGGGTGATCTGCTGTCAGTCAGTGGGTAGATGTATACTGTTGCAGCAGTTCCTGGTAGGTCTGCAGAGGGCCACTGGCTCAGCTGTGGAACCTGGAGCAGGCCTGTGTGAGTGACGAAATACCCAATGGCTCCTTGGAGGTGTGCTGTAGGAAGGGAGAGCTGCTACCCAATCACTGTTGAGGCTGATGTGAGCCTGCAAGGGTGCTGCTGAGCTCACCAGCATTATAGTTACCCGCCTTGGAGAGGGAGTGTAGTGTGAGTTCAGAGGATGGGTTCTTGGTCCTTCCATCTGTCCTAGGCTCCAGGCAGCCTGTGCCTTGGTCCCACCTGTGCCCCAGAGAGCATGGCAGAATGCAGGCAGGGCCTCCAGACAAAGGGACTCAGGCTTGCTGGGTCTGGCACCAGGGTCTAGGCTCTAAATAGCTGGTGTTGTGGAGCTACCGGGACCTCTGCAGAGGCGCCGACCTGGCGGGGAGCCAGTGGTCTGATCCGAATGGGCACTGTCCCCCTCCGGCCTTCCAGTGTCCGCCGAGCTACTGGGCCTATGAGAAACCTATAGCCCTCAGCCCTCCGCTCCTGCATCCCGAGCGCCCTACAGTCTCGAGGCCCCAGTGCCCCCCGCCCCCGGCCTCCGGCCCCTGGAAAACTCCCAGGCCAGGACACCGCCTCCTGGGCAGGGTGGGGAGAGGATGTGGGCACCTCTCAAGGCTGGCGGGGCTGCCCTGGCCACACTCTGGGGTTTCAGTCCTTCTGTCTGTCCTAGGCTCCAGGCAGCCTGTGCCCTGACCCCACCAGTGCCAAAGTGAGCACTGTAGAATTCAGGCAGTGCCTCCAGACAAAGAGACTGAGGTTCACTGGGTCCAGGGCCAGGGTCTAGGCTCCAAATAGTT
>NW_007731733.1:6497-44834 GCF_000696425.1 Galeopterus variegatus
GTTGTTCAAGAATCTGTGCCTTTCTACATCTTGATTTTTGTTTTATTTTGTTGAAGAATTTTTCTGAAATAAAATGGATGTGCCAGAGACAATATTTGCGTGTCCATGAATATTTGAATGTGGCTTTAGGAAGCTCTAACAATTGCTTTATAATCTCTCTAGATTTCAAATTCCTCTTCTGAAGCACCAAGATATTTTTCTGTTATCTTCTTGCATTAATATTTCTGATAATTAACCCGATGCTACTTTGTAGTAGTCTTATTTTCTTATTTATTTATTAATTGAAACATGGTTGATTGTACATATCTGTGGGGTACACTGTTGAATATAAATACTTATGTGCAAATATGTAATGCTCAAATCAGGATAATTGGTATATTTGACACTGTACAATATAACTGATTTTCATATTTCTTTAGCATTTCCTTCCTTACCCGTGGTTGATTGTACATATCTGTGGGGTACACTGTTGAATATAAATACTTATGTGCAAATATGTGATGCTCAAATCAGGATAATTGGTATATTTGACACTGTACAATATAACTGATTTTCGTATTTCTTTAGCATTTCCTTCCTTACCCTCCTCCCCCTTTTCCACCTCTGGTAACCTCAGTTCTGTTCTCTCCTTTTGAAAGTTCAGTATATTACTGTGGTTGCTGTATTTTTCTTTCTTTTTTATTTATTTCTTTATTTTTTCTAGCTCCCACTTTTGAGTGAAGATATGCAGTATTTCTCTTTCTGTGCCTGGCTTATTTTACTTAACATAATTTTATCTAAGTTCATCCATGTTGCTGTGAAGGGCAGAATTTCATTCTTTTTTATGGCAGAGTAGAATTCCATTGTGTAAATATATCACATTTTCTTTATTCGGTTAACTGACAATGGATATTTAGGTTGGTTGTTTCCAACTCTTGGCTATTGTAAATAGAACTGCAATAAACACAAGAGTGTTGGTATTCCTTTGACATAATGATTTCCATTCTTTTGGGTATATACCCAGCAGCGGAATTGCTGGATTGTATGGCAGTTCTATCTGTAGTTGTTTGAAGAACCTCTAATTTTCTCCCACTTAGAAAGATTTAGGATCCCTTACTTAGGCATACATTGCAGAAAATTTATGATACTAAGGCTTTTATATTTTTCTGCTTTTAAAAATTGGTGTCTATTATTTTGTTGATAGTTACTTCCCTTCCATCTTTTTTTCTGTTCTCTCATTCTGGGACTGTTGTCATATTTTAAATATCAAGTATCTATTCTTATTATCTGATATTTATTTCTTTCCATTCAAATGACAATGTTTTATGGATGCTTTATATTCTCAAATAACCCTGCAAATAATATGCAGAGTTTAAAATATATTTTCTCTAGTCTCCTTAATTATATCTGTTCCCCAGAGATCAGTATTTTATTTTTATTTTTCTATTTCATGCTACTGATTCTTTAAATATATCAGATTATTGGCTCTCTGTTTATACTATGACAGTAGGTTTGGGTAGCTGATAGGTATTTTTCTTATTGTCATATAAGTAAATATTTTTTTCAAGCAATCCTGGAAGAAATTAGTGGGAATGCATGATAGAAGGAGTTGATCAGATTTCTTAAAGCATAATGAGGATTTAATCAAGAAAAGAAGTTAAAAGACTGACATAATGGACATACGAGCAAGAAAAGAATGATGTGTGTAGAGAACAATGGCACATTCATATTTACTGGATGGGTGTAGAGGTGACATGGGTTTAAGGCTGGCAATATGGGTAAGGCCATATCATGGGGGCCTTGTACCTGTTTAAGCACAAACATTTTAAATACAAGTATAGTATAGTCATGTTTTAGTTTAGATTATTTTTGATGCTGTGTGGCATATAAATAGGGTGGCCAACTATAGAGAAATGAAGACCAGAAAGCCCTATAATCTTTTAGGGGAAAATTAAGACATATGGACCTGAATTAGAAAAGAATTACTAAGAAAAAATATGAAAAATTACTGTACTAGAAAAATGGTAGTATAGATGTAAACCAAAAACAAAAGGTACATGAAACATGCAGAACAGAAAATAATTTGGCTAATAAAAAGGGGAGAAAAATGGGTCAGAAATGAATCTTAAGTTTGTAGTTTAGATGCCTAAGTAGGTGGCTATGCCATTAATGATTGTAGACTATTTGCAGAAAAGATTGAGAATAAAAAAATATTGACACAGATTTACACGTGTTGCGTTTGAGGGGCACTGTGAGATACAGGTGTACTGTACAACAAATATTGTGTTTTAGAAATTTGGAATTTAGTAAAATAACCAAGGTTTACATGCTAGACTAGGGAGTCAGTCTCATATAGACGATGTGATGGTTAATTTTAGGTATCAACTTGACTAGATTAAGGAATACCTAGAAACATGGTGAAGCATTATTTTTTGGGTGTGTCTATGAGGATGTTTCCAGAGGATATTAGCATGTGTGCCTGAGTGGCCTGAGTGGGAAAGATCTGCCCTTAATATGGGCAGAACCCATCCAATTTTCAGGGGGCCCAGAGAGAACAAAAATGGAGGAAAAGACAAAGCTCTTGCTCTATTGGCTCGAACTGGGATGCATTCTTCTCTCTTGTCCATTGACATCAGAACTTAAGACTCTTCAGCCTTTGACACGTCCAGTTTCACATTCCTTTGCCCTTAGCCTGAGAATTACACCTTCAGCTTCCCTAGTTTTGAGGTTTTTGAACTTGACTGAGCCATGCTACTGACATCCAGTTTGCAGATGGCCTATGGTGGCACTTCTTAGCCTTTTTAATCAAGAGATCCAATTTCCCTAGTGAATTCCCTCTCATATGTTTATATACATATCCTATTGGTTCTCACTGCAGAACCATGGCTAACACAGATAGTAATTGAAAGCATGATACTATAGGAGGAAATGCAATAGGACCTAAAAATAGAGATGTAAGATAATCTGAAGGTGAAATCTTTACAGCCAAATAGAATGTAGGTAGTAAAAGAAAAGCATCACGTGACTGAAATATGATCATCAGAAATAATCTGAAGGTGAAATCTTTACAGCCAAATAGAATGTAGGTAGTAAAAGAAAAGCATCACATGACTGAAATATGATCATCAGAGATTATAAAAGACAGCATGAGGTTATGGTAACTGGGAGAGATAATAGGTGAACATTTTCTGACAGTAGGACTTTGCACCAGTGGTCTCTTCTGCTTGGAATGTTTGTTCATCTACTCCTCTCATGCCAACTACTGATTATTCTTTAGGTCTATGCTCAATAATAATCTTTTCAGAGAGACCTTCCCAGGCTACTCATTCTATAGCAAGTCCTCATTATTATCCTTTTTGTACTAACTGGTGTTGGGCTGGGTCACAGACCCTTCAAACCTTTTCTACAGACTGGGTCACAGACCCCTCATATGCAGGTCACAAGCTAGGTAATTGGAAAAAGATCCTGGGAGCCGTGGGTAAAGTTGATAGGCTTTATTCAGATGCAAGCTCAGGAAACTAGCAGCAGCTGCAGCCATCTTGGGGGCCTCCCAAGGTGTCCTGGGGGCCCTGTGGATCAGAGCCATTTGTCCTTTATACTTAAGTCAGATAACCGAGGAACACATGGGTGCACATGCACATTTACATCACACAATAACCAAGGAACACCTGGGTGCTTGTGCGCAATTAACATACTTACATTAAACAGGCTATGTCATGCTCAGCAAGATTCCAACATCTGAGGGAGCCTGACCATCTATCCATTTTCTTTACAACTGGTTATTTTTATTTGAGTTTTTTTTTTTCTTTTGCAATGATCTGCATATATTTATTTGCTTGTTTGAATGTTTGTTATTGTTTATTATTTTATTATTTTTTCCTCTAAATTGAAGAGCTATGAAGAAGGGTGAGGATCTTTATATTATTAACTTCTATATTTATATATCATGAACTTAGCTTAGTTCCTGATACATGGTAGTTGCTCAGGAACTATTTCTTGAAAAAATTACTAAATCATAGCAGAGAGGGTGATGAAAACAGAGAAGAAAAATTTTCCACTGGATTTGAGAAATGGGAGATCATTGGATTCCTTATTAAGAGAATTGAAGGTGGATGGAGGAGGAGGAGGAGGAGGAGGAGGAGGAGGAAGAAGAAGAAAATAACAACAACAAAAACTGCAAAGACCAAATAAGCAATAAACACTAATTAAATTAATGATTAATTAAATAAATAATAAATTAAATAAATAATAAATAGTAATAAAGAATAAATAAGTGGAGAGAGTGGAAGATACTATACTTTTGAAAATTTTAAGAAGAGAATAAAAAAATGTTTTCGTTGAAGAGATTTGGAGGCAGAGGATACATTATAGAACTTAAACATATGTACATGCTAAGGCCAAGAGGTGGTTAAATTCTTGTCTGTTGGTTTTTAAACTAGAAAGGTCAATTGAGGTAAAATTTTAAAGGGTTTGGGAAGCCATGTAATCATGAATAAAGATAGCACTAAAATTCTCTTAGATTGAAAGGAAAGGAACATTCTGGGGTTGAACTTAATTTTGTAACTAGGAAGGGATGCAAAGTTAAAAGATTTCAGGGGTTTTTTTTTGAGGGGGTGTAGGAAAAAAGGTCATATGGTAGATCAGGAGACAAAGGAGGAATAAAGAAACTTTTCTTTTGCAATGATCTGCATATATTTATTTGCTTGTTTGAATGTTTGTTATTGTTTATTCTTTTATTATTTTTTCCTCTAAATTGAAGAGCTATGAAGAAGGGTGAGGATCTTTATATTATTAACTTCTATATTTATATATCATGAACTTAGCTTAGTTCCTGATACATGGTAGTTGCTCAGGAACTATTTCTTGAAAAAATTACTAAATCATAGCAGAGAGGGTGATGAAAACAGAGAAGAAAAATTTTCCACTGGATTTGAGAAATGGGAGATCATTGGATTCCTTATTAAGAGAATTGAAGGTGGATGGAGGAGGAGGAGGAGGAGGAGGAAGAAGAAGAAAATAACAACAACAAAAACCGCAAAGACCAAATAAGCAATAAACACTAATTAAATTAATAATTAATTAAATAAATAATAAATTAAATAAATAATAAATAGTAATAAAGAATAAATAAGTGGAGAGAGTGGAAAATACTATACTTTTGAAAATTTTAAGAAGAGAATAAAAAAATGTTTTTGTTGAAGAGATTTGGAGGCAGAGGATACATTATAGAACTTAAACATATGTACATGCTAAGGCCAAGAGGTGGTTAAATTATTGTCTGTTGGTTTTATATTGCCTGTTGGTTTTAAAACTAGAAAGGTCAATTGAGGTAAAATTTTAAAGGGTTTGGGAAGCCATGTAATCATGAATAAAGATAGCACTAAAATTCTCTTAGATTGAAAGGAAAGGAACATTCTGGGGTTGAACTTAATTTTGTAACTAGGAAGGGATGCAAAGTTAAAAGATTTCAGGGGTTTCTTTTTGAGGGGGTGTAGGAAAAAAGGTCATATGGTAGATCAGGAGACAAAGGAGGAATAAAGAAATGGTCTTAACTAAAAATTGGTCAAATATGAGATATTGGGAGTGAAAAAGTGAGAGAGAGCAGNCAATTTCCAGGGGGCCCAGAGAGAACAAAAATGGAGGAAAAGACAAAGCTCTTGCTCTATTGGCTCGAACTGGGATGCATTCTTCTCTCTTGTCCATTGACATCAGAACTTAAGACTCTTCAGCCTTTGACACGTCCAGTTTCACATTCCTTTGCCCTTAGCCTGAGAATTACACCTTCAGCTTCCCTAGTTTTGAGGTTTTTGAACTTGACTGAGCCATGCTACTGACATCCAGTTTGCAGATGGCCTATGGTGGCACTTCTTAGCCTTTTTAATCAAGAGATCCAATTTCCCTAGTGAATTCCCTCTCATATGTTTATATACATATCCTATTGGTTCTCACTGCAGAACCATGGCTAACACAGATAGTAATTGAAAGCATGATACTATAGGAGGAAATGCAATAGGACCTAAAAATAGAGATGTAAGATAATCTGAAGGTGAAATCTTTACAGCCAAATAGAATGTAGGTAGTAAAAGAAAAGCATCACGTGACTGAAATATGATCATCAGAAAGAGATTATAAAAGACAGCATGAGGTTATGGTAACTGGGAGAGATAATAGGTGAACATTTTCTGACAGTAGGACTTTGCACCAGTGGTCTCTTCTGCTTGGAATGTTTGTTCATCTACTCCTCTCATGCCAACTACTGATTATTCTTTAGGTCTATGCTCAATAATAATCTTTTCAGAGAGACCTTCCCAGGCTACTCATTCTATAGCAAGTCCTCATTATTATCCTTTTTGTACTAACTGGTGTTGGGCTGGGTCACAGACCCTTCAAACCTTTTCTACAGACTGGGTCACAGACCCCTCATATGCAGGTCACAAGCTAGGTAATTGGAAAAAGATCCTGGGAGCCGTGGGTAAAGTTGATAGGCTTTATTCAGATGCAAGCTCAGGAAACTAGCAGCAGCTGCAGCCATCTTGGGGGCCTCCCAAGGTGTCCTGGGGGCCCTGTGGATCAGAGCCATTTGTCCTTTATACTTAAGTCAGATAACCGAGGAACACATGGGTGCACATGCACATTTACATCACACAATAACCAAGGAACACCTGGGTGCTTGTGCGCAATTAACATACTTACATTAAACAGGCTATGTCATGCTCAGCAAGATTCCAACATCTGAGGGAGCCTGACCATCTATCCATTTTCTTTACAACTGGTTATTTTTATTTGAGTTTTTTTTTTCTTTTGCAATGATCTGCATATATTTATTTGCTTGTTTGAATGTTTGTTATTGTTTATTCTTTTATTATTTTTTCCTCTAAATTGAAGAGCTATGAAGAAGGGTGAGGATCTTTATATTATTAACTTCTATATTTATATATCATGAGCTTAGCTTAGTTCCTGATACATGGTAGTTGCTCAGGAACTATTTCTTGAAAAAATTACTAAATCATAGCAGAGAGGGTGATGAAAACAGAGAAGAAAAATTTTCCACTGGATTTGAGAAATGGGAGATCATTGGATTCCTTATTAAGAGAATTGAAGGTGGATGGAGGAGGAGGAGGAGGAGGAGGAGGAGGAGGAAGAAGAAGAAAATAACAACAACAAAAACTGCAAAGACCAAATAAGCAATAAACACTAATTAAATTAATGATTAATTAAATAAATAATAAATTAAATAAATAATAAATAGTAATAAAGAATAAATAAGTGGAGAGAGTGGAAGATACTATACTTTTGAAAATTTTAAGAAGAGAATAAAAAAATGTTTTCGTTGAAGAGATTTGGAGGCAGAGGATACATTATAGAACTTAAACATATGTACATGCTAAGGCCAAGAGGTGGTTAAATTCTTGTCTGTTGGTTTTTAAACTAGAAAGGTCAATTGAGGTAAAATTTTAAAGGGTTTGGGAAGCCATGTAATCATGAATAAAGATAGCACTAAAATTCTCTTAGATTGAAAGGAAAGGAACATTCTGGGGTTGAACTTAATTTTGTAACTAGGAAGGGATGCAAAGTTAAAAGATTTCAGGGGTTTTTTTTTGAGGGGGTGTAGGAAAAAAGGTCATATGGTAGATCAGGAGACAAAGGAGGAATAAAGAAACGGTCTTAACTAAAAATTGGTCAAATATGAGATATTGGGAGTGAAAAAGTGAGAGAGAGCAGCTGGTGAGCTATCTTCTAAATTTCATAGGGTTAAGAGTGGGGCTAATCCCAAACCAAATTGCACTTGGGATATATAAATTACCTCTAGAAGAGTTACAAATTGTTTTTATGAGCTGTCTATGATATGTTATTTAGATATTAGGTTGCATGGCAGAGGACCTTGAAAATGATAAGTATTGAGATATTAGAATTACTTGAGACTTGGAATGATGTAATTTATAATGTTATCATTCCTAGACAGTGAGCTATACAAAAAAGAAAAAGAAAAAAAAAATGACTCTAGTGTATGTCCAGTTCACTATTAAAATCCTACTATAATGGCATTTACACAACACTTTATATTCAAAATTCCTGCATAAATAGGTTTGAAGAGTTTTAGTGGTTATTATGTAAGCAAATAGCAAATCAACATTTTTTTCTTGTGCACACATTGTGTATTCTTAGCTAAGTGTAACTATTGTGGATATTAAAATAATGGTAATAATATAAAGCATGACCCTTGCCTTCAAGAGGCTATAAATGTATCCGTAGTGATAGAGAAAAACATATGAAATAATTACAGAATATTCATGAAATAAACTGAAATTGAATTAAATATCCAATAAAAGAAAAAGAAAGGAAAGGTCAGTGTCGGTTAAAGTAATCAAAAGAAGGCTACAATGAGGTAGATGGGACTTATTCTGGCCATGGGAGAGAAGTAAGATTTTAGTGCCAGGAGCTAAGGCGTAGAGGTGACAAAGGGCAAAGGTCTTGAAGATTGTAAACACTTCTGCAGATAGTTGAAGTTATCAGATCACAGTCAAAAACAATTGCAAAAAAATCTCAGCAAAAAAGAACAAGAGGCACGGTGGCAGATATTCTGCTGCCTGCAACAGTGGGAGCAGCAGACCGACCAGATGGGACTGCAGAAACCAGAGATGGGTGGGTCTTTTTAAAAATAGGCATCAAGCTACCCATTAAATTGAAAAGCAGAGCCCAGGATGGTGACAGGTTTTGAAAAGAATGGGCGGAAAGAAACATAAGCCGCAATTTGGTTTTTCAGAGTCTCACTTGTACAAATGGAAAATATCTTCAAATATGAAAGATGAGAGTGTGAAGTACAAAACTAAGAGACCTTTATTTTCTAGTTGGAATTTTCTCTAATTTTTTTTAGTTCTGGTCTTCTTTATTGTGTCAAATTATTATCCTCTGTTCATTGTATATTTCATTTCTCTAATGAGTTAACATGAAGAAAGTTTGCTTTGGATAATAGCCTAATCAACAGTAAATAGTATCATGAGAAAATAGTGCTTTTTAAGGTGATTGGCAACACTTTTATAAAAAGTTAGATCTACTCTGCTTATTTCAAAAAAATTATATTAGTTGTTAATTTTTTTGCTGTTTGCTACTCTTCTTATAGATTAGATAGGACTCATTTCTCCCATCCGTGTACTAATCAAGTTCAACCCTGCTTAGCTTTCAAGATCAGGTGAAATCAGGCACATTGGAGTTGGTATGGCCATAGACAATTCTCTTAAATCCTTTCCTAATTTTGAATTATTGTTTTATTCTTTTTCTATAATTTTTATTAGCATATTCATAATTACAAATCATAATTATCTTTATGCCCCTTACCCAACCAGTCACTCTCCAACCCCCCTCCCTCCCTCTCATGTCCTGTATCCTTAGGTTTGCTCCCCCCTTCTGAAAATTCAACATATTATTGAGGTTCTCTCTCTCTCTTTCTCTCTCTCTCTCTCTCTCTCTCTCTCTCTCTCACACTCCCTCCCTCCCCTCTCTCATCTCTCTGTCCTTCCTTCCTCTCTCTCTCTTTTTCTTAGCACTCAGATATGAGTGAAAACGTGGTATTACACTTTCTGTGTATGGCTTATTTCACTTAACATAATTTTCTCCAAGCTCATCCATGTTGCTGCTAATGGCAGAATTGCATCCTTCTTTAAGGCTAAGTAGTATATCATTGTGTACATGTACCACATTTTCCTTATCCAGTCATTTGTTGATGGACATTTAGGTTAGTCCCATAGTTTAGCTATTCTAAATAGAGAAGCAATGAATATGGGAGTGCAGGTGTTCCTTTGACATGATGACTTCCATTCCTTTGGATATATACCCAGTAGTAGGATTGCTGGATCATATGGTCAAGCCATTATGGAAAGCAGTATGGATGTTTCTCCATATTGCTTTCCATAATGGCTGTGCTAATTTACAGTCCCACCAGCAGTGTAGAAGAGTTCCCTTTTTCCTGCATCCTTGACAGCATTTGTTATTCTGTCTTTTTAATAGTGGCCAGTCTAACTGGGGTGAGATGATATCTCAGTGTAGTTTTGATATTTATTTCTCTGATGATTAATGATGTTGAGCACTTTTTCATGTATCTGTTGTCCATTTGTATATCTTTGTTTGAAAAATGTCTATTTATCTCCTTTGCTCATCTTTTAATTGGATTATTTGCTTTTTTATTGTGTAGTTTTTTGAGTTCCTTATATATTCTGGATCTTAGTCCCTTGTCAGATGTATAGTTTGCAGATATTTTCTCCCATTATGTAGGCTGTCTTTCCACTCTGTTGATTGTTTCCTTTGCTGTGCAGAAGCTTTTTAGTTTGATATTATGCCATTTGTGTAAATTTTCTTTTGTCGCTTGTGCTTTTGAGGTCTTATTCATAAAGTCTTTGCCCATTCCTACTTCTTGGACTGTTCTATGTTTTTTTTTTTAGTAATTTTATGGTTTCAGGTATTAAATTTAAGTCTTTAATCCATTTTGAGTTGATTTTGGTATATGGTGAGAGGTACAGGTCCAGTTTCATTTTTCTGCGTTAATTTTGAAATACAGTGAGAGGTACAGGTCCAGTTTCATCCTTCTGCATATGGGTGTCTGATTTTCCCAGCACCATTTATTGAAGAGGCCATTTTTTCCTCAGTGTATGTTTTTGTTGCCTTCATCAAAGATCAGTTGTCTGTATGTATGTGGTTTGATTCCTGGGATTTATATTGTGTTCTATTGGTCTGAGTGTCTATTTTTTTGCTGGTACCATGCTGTTTTGGTTACAAGAGCTTTGTGATGTAATTTGAAGTCAGGCACTATTATGCCCTGGCTTTATTTTAATTTTACTTTTTGCTTAGGATTGTTTTGGCTATTCAGGGTCTTTTGTTGTTCTCTATAAATGTTAGGATTGGTTTTTCTATTTCTATTACAAATGTCATTGGTATTTTGATGGGGATTGCACTGAATCTGTAGATTGCTTTGGATACCATGGACATTTTCACAATATTAATTCTTCCAATGTAAGAGCATGGTATGTCTTTCCATCTTTTTGTTTTTTATTTAGTGTCTTTCAGTGGCATTGTAGTTCTCATTGTAGAAATCTTTCACCTCCCTGATTAAAATGTTCCTAGGTATTTTATTTTTGAGGGGACTATTATAAATAGGCTTACTTTCTTTTTCTGCTGGTTCATTATTGGAGTATAAAAATGCTACTGATTTTGGGGTGCTGATTTTGTATCCTGAAACATTACTGAAATTTTTAATCAGCTCTAAGAGTTTTTTGTTAGAGTCTTTAGGTTTTTCTATACATAAGATTACATCATCTGCAATCAGGGACAGCTTGACTTCATCCTTTCCAATTTGCATGCCCTTTATTTCTTTCTCTTGCCTGATTGCTCTGGCTAGTACTTCCAATACTATGTTAAATAGGAGTGGTGAGAGTGGGCATCCTTGTCTTGTTCCAGTTCTTAAGGGAAAGGCTTTCTGCTTTTCCCCATTCAGGATGATATTTATGATCGGTTTGACATATATGGCTTTTATTGTGTTGGGATAGTTTTCTTCTATGCCTAATTTGCTGAGAGTCTTTATTGTGAAGGAATGTTGAATTTTATCAAGTGTTTTTCTCTGCATCTATTGAGATAATCATATGGTTTTTGTCTTAGGTTTTGTTGAGGTGGTGTATCACATTTATTGACTTGTGTATGTTGAACCATTCTTGCATCTCTGGGATGAATCCCACTTGATCATTTTGTGTAATTTTTTTTTGATGTGTTGCTCTATTCTGATTGCTAATATTTTGTTGAGGATTTTTGCAACTATGTTCATCAAGGATATTGGCATGTAATTTTCTTTTTTGGTTGTATCATTTTCTGGTTTTGGTATCAGGGTTATGCTGGCTTCATTGAATGAGTTTGGGAGAATGGCTTCTGTTTCGATTTTTTGGAATAGTTTGAGAATTTGTATTAATTCCTCTTTAAAGGTTTGATAGAATTCAGCTGTAAAGCCATCTGGTCCTGGGCTTCTTTGTTGGGAGATTGCTTATTACTGTGTCAATATCATTGCTTGTAATTACTCTGTTCAGGTTTTCTATTTCTTCTTGTTTCAGTCTTGGTAGTTTTTATGTGTCCAGAAATTTATCCATGTCCTCCAGGTTTTCATATTTGTTGGTATACAGTTGTTTATATTACTCTCTATTGATTATTCATACTTCTGTGGTATTGGTTGTAATATCTACCTTTCCATTTCTGATTTTTGTTATTTGGGTCTTCTCTCTTCTTTTTTGTTTTTTTGTTAATCTAGCTGATGGTTTGTCTATTTTATTTATCTTCTCAAAAAACCAACTTTTTCTTTCATTGATCTTTCACATCATTTTTGGTATCTCTAATTCATTTAGTTCTACTCTGATCTTAATTATTTCTTTCCATCTACTACTTTTAGGATTGGATTGTTGTTGTTTTTCTAACTCTTTGAGGTGTAGCATTAGGTCATTTACTTGAAGCCTTTCTGTTCTTTTGATGTAAGCATTTATTGCAATAAACTTTATTCTTAGTACTGCTTTTGCAGTATACCACAGGTTTTGGTATGATGTATCTTTATTTTTGTTAGTTTCAAGAATTTTTTTGAATTCCTATTTAATTCCTTCTTGAACCCATAGGTCATTTAGTATCTTGTTATTTAGTTTCCATGAATTTGTATAGTTTCCAGAGTTTTGCTTGTTATTGATTTCCAGTTTTATTCCATTTTGGTCTGAAAAGAAACTTGGAATTATTTCATTTTTTAAAAATTTGCTGAGACTTGATTTGTGACATAACATGTGGTCTATCCTGGAGAATGTGCCTTGTGCTGGTGAGAAGAATGTATACTCAGTAGCTGTTGGATGAAATGTTCTGTAGAACTGCCAGGCCCATTTGGTCTAAGGTATATTTTAAATTGTATGGCCTTTTGTTGATTTGTTGCCTGAAAGATCTGTCCCATGCCGAGAGAGGGGTGTTCAAGTCATCCACTATTATTGTATCAGGGTCTATGTCTTTCTTTAGGTGTAAGAGTGTTTGATTTGTATATCTGGGTGCCCCCGTGTTGGCTGCATACATATTTATGATTGTTATGTCTTCTAGCTGGATAAATCCCTTTATCATTATATAATGGCCTTCTCTGTCTTTTTTTTAATGTTTTCTGGTTTAAAGTCTATTTTATCCAATATAAGAATAGCTACAGCTGCTCATTTTGGCTTTCATTTGTGTGGTGTATCTTTTTTCATACATCATTCTTAATCTCTGTGTGTCTTTATAGGTGAGGGGAGTCTCTCGAAGACAGCATATATTTGGGTCTAGCTTTTTAATCTGATCACTAAGTCTGTGTCTTTTCATCTACATTTAGGGTTGTTATTTTTAGTTATTATTTTACTCCTGTCATTTTACTGCTTTTTGTTTACATGTTTTAATACCTTTTGCTCATTTCTTCCCCTTTTTTTTCTTGTCTTCAAAGTTGGTTAGAAATTTGAGGTGGTGTTATTTAGCTTCTTTCTCTTTCTCATTTTGCATTTTTCTTTTAACGGTGGGTTTTGCTCTTTCTTGTGTATCTGTGATAGTTTTTCAAATTCCAGTTGCAGGAATCCATGAGAATTTCTTGCAGTGCTGATTGTGTGGTTGTGAACTCCCACAATTTTTGTTTGTCTGGGGAGTACGCTATTTCTCTCTTATTTCTGAAGGATCACCTTGCTGTATAAAGAATTCTTGGCTGGCAATTTTTTTCTTTTAGTATTTTGAATATACTGTTCCATTTTCTTCCAGCCTGTAGGTTTTCAGTTGAGAAGTCTGCTGTTAGTCTGATGGGGGCTTCCTTACAGGTGACTTGATGCTTTTCTCTTGCTGCTTTTAGAATTCTCTCTTTGTGCTTGAGCTTTGCCAGTTTGACTATAACGTGTCTTGGAGAGAATCTTTTTGGGTTAAATCTGTTTGGGAATCTTTGAGCTTCCTGGATCTGTAGGTCTGTGTTTCTCCCTTCACCTGGGAAGTTTTCTGTTATTATTTCCTTGAATAGGTTTTCAATGCCTTTTCCTTACTTCTACCCTTCTGGAATACTCATGATTTGGATGTTTGAGTGCTTGAGGTTGTGTGCTAGCTCTCTTAGATTTTCTTAATTTTTTAAAATTCTTTTTTCCTTTTTTTTGTCTCCCTGGATTATTTCAACAAGACCATTTTTGAGATCTGGGCTTCTTTCTTTTGCTTTCTCTAGCATGCTGCTCAAGCTCTCTGTTGTGCTTTTATTTCATTGAGTGAAACCTTCATTTATAGGAGTTTTGCTATATTAATTTTTAATGTATTAATCTCTGTAAATTTCATCATTCATATCTTGGATATTTTTTCTTGTTTCATTGTGTTCGCTAATCGAGTCTTCTTTTATCTCTTTGAGTTTTCTTAAGATCATTGCTTGGAATTCCTTTTCAAACATTTCCGGGGTTTCCTGGTCTATGGGGTCTGATACTTGAGCAATAATGTGTTCCTTTGGCAGTGTCATATCTTCTTCTTTGTTTGTAGTTCTAGTATTTTTTTTGCTGCTTGGAATTCCTTTTCAAACATTTCCGGGGTTTCCTGGTCTATGGGGTCTGATACTTGAGCAATACTGTGTTCCTTTGGCAGTGTCATATCTTCTTCTTTGTTTGTAGTTCTAGTATTTTTTTTGCTGATGTTTGGTTATCTGGTAGAACACTTGTTTCTTCTGTTACTCTGGAGTTGGCTATGAGGATAAAGATTTCCTCCTGTATTTGTAGGTTCTACTGCTGACTCTTATTAATGTAGTCAAGTGTGCAGCAGGCTGCCTGTAGAGAGGTGCTGGCCACTACTGTGGTGTTGAACCATCCTTGTGGTGACAGTATGTGTGGTAGTGGCTGTCATAAACCACCTTGGCTCCTGCTCTGGTAGTTAGCAGGACTTTCTGGAGCTGGAGTCTGTGCCCCCAAAGGCAGATGGGGCTCTGCTCACCTCGGCACCTGAGGGGTTGTGGGTGGGACCCTCTGGGGCTTGAGTTTGTGCTCCTTGTGGTGCACAGGGCTCTGCTTACCTCAGTGCTTGCTTGGGCTGTGGGTAGGGCCTTCCAGGGTTGAAGCCTTTGTCCCTGGTGGTGCATGGGGCTTGGCTTACCTTGATGTCTGCTGTGGCTTTACAAATTATTATGTATGATTGGTTTTTAAAATAGTTCATGACTGAATTTGTTGGTACCTCAGTTATATATATTGAATTATATGTACACCTACTTTATGTAACTCTTGAGTCAGCAGGAAGTCTATTGAGAATTTCAAATTTTCAATATATCCTGGCACAATAAATATAAATGAATAAATGAATGAGTGAATGTTTGTATAATAAAAAATGAGTAGCTATATAATGAATAAATAAATAATTGCAGTTCATAAATATTTTTGAGATTTTCTTATAATCTAGTGCTCATATAATGTAGGAAAACTATAAATTTTTGCGATCATTTATTTTCCTCTAAATGACCTAGAGCATACAATATAAAAAGAAAGGCATAAGAAAATAAATTTGTTATAGTGGTCTTAATGAGCCTTAATTTAAATGAATATTAGGCAAAAATGTGAATAAACTAATCTTTTCTTTATGCAATAATAAGAGGTTCTGTTTTGTTTGCTTTTTTCCCTCACCTCCAAAGGATTATATAAATAAAATAAAAATGGAAAAATTAAGTAGGTCATGGCATATAAGGTTAGTGAATACTTTTTTGTTTTAATTATTTTAATGTTTGAAGGAACTATAGTTATTATTCAGAAATATTTCCTTTTTATAGAATGCCTTGATGTCAATATAACTATAGCTATTTGGTCCCTTGGCAGAGATTTTCACATAGCTAAAAGTAAAAAATTTTTAAAAATCTATATTAAATCCATGGTTTGAGAAATAAATAGATTGAAATGTATAAGGTTTTGTATTATGTCAAAGTAAACAGTGTGGAAGAAGAAACTTCTTAAACAGGCTAAGAGTAGAAGAGGCTACCCTTAAGATAGAATTTAAGTTACAAAGGCAAAGAGGTGACTAGGTGGGTGGTATGAATTTCAGGCAAAAGGTGAGGCATGTGCATAAACCCTAGGATGTGAGACAGCATAACCCTCTCAAGAAACAAAGGGCAAATAAAATTACATGGTGCTGGAGAGGTAAACAGGGCAAACTGATGAGAGATTCTGTCAGCTATGTTAAGAAACTTGAAATTCACTTAGGTCAGTGATTCTTAGCATGGATAGAATTCAAGTGGATTTATATACTTGAATGAGAAAAAAAAATGTCTCTAATTTTCAACCAAAATCTAGCATTTCTTTCAAATATGAACATCAACAACAAACCAGATTACTAGTACCTATGACTTTGTCAGCAATAGAAGTCACAGACATGTTCATAGTTTTGCATTATCTCAAAATATTATGTACATATATTACTTGGAAAGTATGTTGGTTCCTTGGCTGCTGACATTTCTAGTTACTCAATGTGTCAAAAAGAAGTATATATATTGCTATATTATATATTTGGAAAACTTTTTTGATGATTTTTTTTTCAAAATGTTTGTTTTTTTGTGTTTTTTATTGTGTAATTGTGTATATTTTATCTTATGCATTTGAAAAAAAACACAATCCTGAGAAGGTGCCCATAGGTTTAAGAGATCCATTCCTAAGAAAACAATAATGGAAAACTGAGAGGTTGTAAAAAAGAAAAATGCACAATAAGATCTGTATTTTAGAAAAATAAGTTTGGACTCATTGAGTAGAATTTAGTAGGATAATGATTGATGAAGCAAAATTAACTAAGAATATTTGCCATGATCTTAGAAGGAAATTACAACAGTATGTTCTAGAATAATGGCAGTGGAGATGGGGAATATCTCAAGGAATATTTAAGAAATATGAACAGATTTGGTGATTAATTGGAAGCAACAGTGTTCTTGGACAATTTGATGTGGTCATTTACTTAATGTGAAATGCAGGTAGATGAGTAAGTTTGTGGAGGGAATTTGTGAGCTCAACTTAGGGCATGTTAAATTTGAGGTTCATGGGACATTTAAGTGGTACTGTTCAATAATCAGTGAATATATGAATTTGAGGCTGAGGAAGGTGTTTTAAAGTTGAGTTTTAAGTTTCAGAATTATCAGCATATAAATGGTAACTTATAATGAATTGAAGTCATTTAAATATATTTTTGTAACTTACGACTAGAATAGGGTGCTAGACAGAAACTAGGCAGCCGCAAATGTTTAAGAGAAATGCAGAAGATGACTAGCCTGTAAAAGAGTATAATGAAGTGTAAGCCAGGTGTATCAGAGGAAAACCAGAAAAAAAGAGGCATTCTGAAATTAGGGAAAACCAATATTCCCAGCAGCCCAAAGTCAGTAGCATCAACTACTTAAAGGAGGGTGATAGTGAATAAAGACTTGCTTTAGATTTGGAGGAGGGACTCCTTGGTGCCTCTGATCAGCTTCAGTGGAGTAGTAGGTGAAAGCAGTACTCCAGTGCACTTTGCCTAGAGTGAGGATTGGGGAACTAGAGAGGGATTGCATGCTTTTATTTGTAGACTTTTCGTTCTTGAATTACAGCACTGAAGGATAATAAAGGGTCTGGGGAGACCATTTGATCTTTCAAATGGGTTAAACATGTGATACTTAAATATTAACAGAATACTTCCATAGGAAGTGAGAGTGGTTAAATAAAAAGGAAGGAGAATAATAAAAGAACAAAATCCCGAAGTAGAAATATAATAGTTTCTTGCATTTTTATTGTAATAACTCAAGTAATTGGTTAAAATGTCCCTTGGAGTTTACCTCTTAAACATTCATCACTTAGTTCATTTAAATAGAATTTGATTATCAAACTTTGATTGAAGCCTTAAAAGAGTGGCAGTATTTCTGGCTTTTTTGTTGCAGATTAAAATATGATCTATATGATTTTGGTACTGCTATCCTAGGCCAGCCTTTAATTTTTTTTCACTGAAATAGTTATTTATAATAGTTCTCTCATCAGAATATTCCTGAGAAAATCAGTAAAACAGAACAAAATGTATTTGTCAACTCCTATTTCTAGTTATGATATCAGAAGAGTCTATTTATTTATTTTTAGACTTAAAAAAATATTGAAACATAATTGATTTTACATATTTGTGGAGTACAGTATTGAATGTCAATACCTGTGTGCAATATGTGATGCTCAAGTCAGGGTAATTAGTATATTACCCAGTGTAATCATTTTTGTGGCCCTTTATTGATTTCTCACTATGTCCCCTCCCCTTCCCCCTTTCCCACCTCTGGTGGCCTCGGTTCTGTTCTCTCCTTTTGAAAATTCAATGAATTATTGTGATTGTTGTATATTTTTTTTAAAATGTGTTTATTGTTTTTAGCTATCACTTATGAATGAAGACATGGGGTTTCTCTTTCTGTGCCTGGATTATTTCAGTTAACATAATTTTCTGTAAGTTCATCTATGTCACTGCACATGGCAGAATTTCATTCTTTCTTATGACAAAGGAGTATTCCATTGTGTATACCACATTTTCCTTATCAGTCATCCATTGATGGACGTTTATATATTTATGTTAATTTCAATTCCTGGCTATTGTAAATAGAACAAAGTCTATTTAGAGGCATGAGAAAGTTGCTGAGGAAGCTAGGATCTGAGCAACCAAGATTCCTAAGAGAAGAGAGTGAAGGAGAATTGAGTTCTTAGACTTGATGATTTTCCCCTCAAGTCATTTATCAAATTCTTAAGCTTTGTGGGTCTAGCAGAAAGCTAAATAAATACAGAATATAGATTTTTGGTTAAGGGTTATTATTATTCGTTTATTTAAGTAACCTCAGAGTGCTAAGGGATTGAATATTAGAATTCAAGACCTACCAAAGTGAAAGTGCCCTAGTTAAAAACCCCAGACTTTCATTTGAAAAAGCTTAATGGGTGACAAACCTAATATATAGTGTGAGCCTCAAAAATCTTGAAATTCAGCTTATTCTTTCTTTTCATTGAGATAGTCTGTCCATTAGCTTCCAAACAGAGAATAGGGGAAGTCCTCTCTAAAGAGAGATGTTATCCAGAGCCTCAAAACTGTTTCAAATTTTTTTTCAATAAAAAATTTTAAATTAAAGATTGATGTTTCAGTCATAAAATATTGTGAGACATACTAAGAAATGGGGAAGATACAATTAAAATCCAATAGTAAAATGGTAGATGTAAACCTAAATATATCAACAATTATGTTAAATCTAATAGATTGAAAACTCCAATTAAAGGACAAAAGCTGTCAGATTTGATTAAGATAAAGCAGCCATATATTTCTCATAAAAGTTTACCTTAAATATAAGAGAACAAAAAGGTTGATATTAAAGAAATGAAAATACATACATGGAAATTGAAAACTCCAATTAAAGGACAAAAGCTGTCAGATTTGATTAAGATAAAGCAGCCATATATTTCTCATAAAAGTATACCTTAAATATAAGAGAACAAAAAGGTTGATATTAAAGAAATGAAAATACATACATGGAAAACGCAAACCAAAAGAGCTGATGTAACTATATAAATGTTAGACAACATTGAGTTGAAATCAGAAACATTAAGAGAATGAAAAACAGATATTCAAAAAAAAGGTGAGCCCACAGGTAAGATATAGCAGATATGATGAGTATAAAAGTAAAAGAGTTTCAAAATATATAAAGCAAAAATTGTCAGAGCTAAAAAGAGATAGACCAATCCACAATCTTAGTAGATGATTGAAAAACCAATTATCTAATTCTTTGATGTAAAAATAAATCCTCTAAAAAAAATCAGTAGGGAGACAGAAAATCTGAAAAGCACAATTAAGAAACATGACTAAAACGTCATATATACTTAATCTAATGAAAACAGAGGTCATATTGCTTAAAATGCTCATGATACATTCACCAAAGTCTCAAAGGATTGAACCAATTCAGAGCAGGTTCTCTAATCATAACGAACTAATGTGGACATAAAAATCACCAAGAAAATCTCCAAATGTTTCAAAATCAAATGATAATTTATACTAAAAAATTTATTGATTAAAGAATGAATCACAATAAAAATCAGAAAATATTTTGAACTGAAAGTAAAAAGTGACTCATCAGACCGAAGTTAGAGTAAATGTAGAGCCTCAAATTTGTATATTAGAAATGATTGAAAAATTATCTGTGAGTACATATTAAGAATAAAACTGCATATCGGTATATTTACCATAAATGAAATAAATTTTAGGAGGATTGATGAAACTGGGAAAGCAGAAAACAAAAGTACAATAAAGAAAATCAACTATGATAAAAGTTGGTTTTTGAAAGGCTATTTATATCTATAAAGAAAGAAAGCAAGAATGATACATATATATGCTGATAATAGCGATGAAAAGGTGACATCACTATAGTTCCTTAAAATATAAAAAATGACAATAAAGGTGTTATAAACAACTTATGCCAAGACATAGAAAATCCAAATAGTCCTATATCTGTTAAAGAAAATCAATCTGAAATAAAATCTTCCAACAAAAATCTCCACATAGCTTCATAAGTGAATTTCTCAAAATATTTAGGGGGGAAAAAAAAAACAACAAAAAACCACAAATTGTTCCAGAGAAAGAAAAAAAGAATGGGGACACTTACAAACTCATTATATAAAGCCAGTATAAGTTGATTGTCAAAATCTTAGTAAGATACTAAGAAAACTGTATGCCAGCTCCTATTATAATCACAGATGAAACGAAAACCTAAACAGAACATTAACAAGTGGAATCCAGAAATATTAAAAAAGAATAATACATAATGCCTAAACTAGTATTATTCTAAGAAGGCAAGGGTAGCTTAACATTTAAAAATCAATAAATAGGGCCGGCCCAGTGGCGCACTGGATAGTGCGCCGCTTGGGAAGTGTGGCGGCGCTCCCGCCGATACCGTTAAAAAAAAAAAAAAAGATGAGCGATAAGAGGATCTTAACCCTTGACTTGGTGTTGTCAGCACTATGCTCTCCCAAGGGAGCCATGGGCTGGCCCTCAAAAGGATACCTTTTTTAATGGTACAAAAATATCAATTACCTATCACATAATCTAATGAAAAACACCCAAGAATTCTACAAATTAGAAAATATACTACTGATAAACATCAAAAAAGATCTAAATAGGTGGAAGGATATATTAAATTTAAAAATTGGAAGATTCAGTTTTCTAAGGATGCCAGTATTGTCTGTATTTATCTATTGATCAAATGCAATTCTTGTTAATATATGGCACATTTTTCTTTTCTTTCTCCCTCCCTTCCTTCTTCCCTCCCTCCCTCCCTCCCTCCCTTCTTCTTTCCCTTAGTCCTTCCTTCCTTCTTTCTGGGGGGATTTGACAGGCTTATTTTTGATTTTATTCAAAAAAATCAAAGAGGAGAGTGTAGAAGTGTAGTCAAGACAATTTTAAGAAAGAACAACAAGGTGGATGCCTAAACTATCATATATCATGACTTATTATCAAATGACAGCATTTAAGACCATGTGATACTGGCACATGAAGAGACAATTTTGGAAAAACTCACACTTACATAATCACTTGAATCATAATTCTTTTTTGCAGAAAGAATCTGATGAGCTTTTCAAAACTGTGTTGGGTCAACTGAATATTCATATTGAAAAAACTGAGTTCTGACCTGCCATCCACCATACACAAAACTTAAATACAGATGGATTGTGTATTTGTATGTGAAAGGTAAGACAGTTAAACTCTAGATGTATATGTGAGAGCATATTCATGACACCAAAGTAAGAAAGATTTTTTTTTTTTTTTTAAATAAGACACATCAGGGATTAAATATAAGGAAAAGATTGTTAAATTGGACTTCATTAAAATTAAGAATGTTCATTAAAAGGCATCAAAATGAGAGTGGAAATACAAGCCTGATTGGGAGAAGATGTTTGTAATATATTTATCTGATAAGTATTATATAAGAAATATTCAAAGAATTTCTAATATTTCTGTGATAAAAGACAGAAAACCCTCACCACCACCCCCCAAAAGAGCAAAATATTTGAATAGGTACTTCATAAAAAAGTAATCTTTACTATCAGTAAACTTAAAAGAAGGTGTTCAATCTCATTAGTAATCATGGAAATAAAAATTAAAATCACCATTATATGTCACTATCCTCACTAGAATGTCTAATTATAATAATGCAAAAAATATCAAATGTTGGCAAATCCACAAACAACTGGAAGTTGCGTATTGATAATAGAGTGTATCAATGTGAGTGTAATGTACTCCAATCACTTTGGAAAACAGTTTGCAAAAGTGAACGTACATTAGCTGATGAAGATTTTATATGTATATGTGTGTATATATGTCTGTGGGGTATACACCTTTACAAGGTGATGTCACTTAGAGTGCTGGTAATATTCTTGACTCTTGATTCTGAAGGTCACTTCAGTGATTGAAGATGATTCAGTGACATTTCATTAAATTATAAAAGTTAAGTCTTCTGCACTTTTCGTTAAAGTTATGTACGAGTATTAGTTTCCTAGGGAAGTCATAACAAATTATCCCAAACTCGGTGGCTTAAACAATAGAAATTTATTCTCTCACACTTCAGATAGCCAGAAATATGAAATTGGGGATGGCTGAGCTTGGTTTCTTCTGGAGGCACTGAGGGTGAATCTACACCATGCCTTTCTCCAAGCTTCTGGTGATGGCCAGCAATTCTTGGTATTCTTGGCTTGTAGATGCATCACTACAATCTCACGTGGCCACTTTCTCTATGTCTTGGTATGTCTTCTGTATCTTATAAGGACACTCTCATTGAACTTTGGACCCATCTTCATCCTTACTTCAATTACATCTGTGAAAATCCTAACTCCAAATAAGGTCACATTCTGAGGTTTTCGGTGGATATTGATTTTGAGAGATACTATTCAAACCATTACATTTATGCTTCAATAAGTTGTTTGCATAGAAAATATATACAGTTATCCCTCGGTATGCATGAGCGATTAGTTTCAGTACTCACCGTGGATACCAAAACCTTCAGATGATCAAGTCCCTTATATAACATAGCATAATATTTGCAGATAACCTATGGACATCTTCCTGTTTACTATAAATCATCTTTAGATTACTTATAACACCTAATACAACATGAATGCTATGTAAATAGTTGTTATACTGTGTTGGTTATTTGTGGGGTTTTCTATTGTTGTATTGTTATTTATTTATGTATTTATTTTTGAATATTTTCGATCTGTGATTGGTTGAATCCACAGATGCTGGAACCCATGGATAAGGAGGGCTGGCCATACTGTTAAAATAGTATTTACTAATAGGTTAATCAAGTGTTCAATGCTTACTTTTGGTGGTACATTCATTTTAGCTAAGTCTATTTTATGGGACAATAGAATTGTATCATCAATAAAATTCATAAATTAGCATATATATTTTGTAACAATACTCTTACAAAATATGCAATATGTGTATATTTTGTAACACAATTATTTCTATTGTATTGAAGTGTTTTTCATTATCTGTGCTACACGTTGCTTATTTTCCCTTCATTCTGATAGAATAGATTTAAAATTTCAAATTTGACAAAATAAAAAACAAAAACAACACTTATTTTGTACATATTGTAGATACTTTAATTAACTATATTTCTAAGCTTAATATCAGTGACCTTCAGATGAATTGCTATTATTTCATTTTTAATAATTCTACACATTAATATGTTTTGAACTGAGTGCAATAATGTTGAAATTTGAAAACCAAAAATGTTTATTTCTTATATTGGAACATAATTTAAAAATTTCCCCCAACACATATTAGATTTAAAGACACTAATCACATAAAATTAATTACAGTTTTTTTACTCAAGAAAATTGAATTTTTATATTCTAAAGACAATTTTGGATTTAGTCAGCCTTTCAAAATGAATTTCTTTCTTATTTTACATGCAATATGTTCATTATGATTTTCGATGTGGCATATCAGAATAAAGAATTCTATCTTTATTTAATCCATATAGTTTTTTAAACTAAATCTCAATTTCCAAATTAAGAAAGTAGTCCTTTAGCATTGCTTGTTTATATGCATACCAAAATATATTATCTTGATTTTATGATGTTGTCTGTAAGCTCTGGAGATACTAATGCTAATTTCATCTTTGGTACATTCTTGGATAATCTGCTCTGAGGCTTTGTGCATTGCTGACATACAATGTTCAGATTTTATTTTTCCTTAGTGGAGCCTGAGTCTTGCTATCATTAAAGCTTGTTATCGTTTATCCTGCTCATTCAGCTGCAAGGTTCAATCCCTGTCCATCATACTCTCTAATGCCCAGTGTCTGTACTTTCTTGCAACTTTTTGTTTTTGTTTATTGGCATAAGCTCTTTTTCCCCTTTGGGAAGATCATAGTTGGTCTTATGGTAAGAATCATTCAATCAAAACTATTTTCTCATTTTCAAAATATAATAGAACTTACCCTTTATATAATAAACTTCCACATATATATATGTGAAAAAAAATGTAATGATGTCTTTCAGCAGTAAAAGATAATGAGAAATTAATTAAAGAAAACTGTTGGAAAACAAGCTTGGTCAGTAAAGAGGTATAGCAATACATCAAATAACATCAGGACAGTCAATGTAAAATTGGTGTTTGCAAGCAAAACAAGACATTAGTCCTTTAAATACTGTAAAAGGAGAAGTAGTAAACACAGAAACATCTCAGAAAATCTCCACTCCCAGTGGTATAAGGATTGGTTACTAAATGTATATGAAATAGGACTGTAGACTTATCATTTCAAAATGTATGCGTTAACAAAATTTATTTGATAAAACAATGTGCGTCAGAGAAAAAATTCTATTCTTCACCATTTATATGTAACACAACTAATAAAGTACAGTTTAAAGTATGTGGCAGGTGTGATAGGTGATTCCATATCATCTTGGCACTCACTATTTTAGACATCTTTCTATTGCACACCCCTGTGACTCTCTTGCTGATGACTTTTACCACAAGCACTTAGCTAGAAAGCAGGATGGAAATTCTGGGCAAGTGGATGCTCAGGGAACAGCCCTCATCCAATGACAGACAGTGTAAAAGAAAAATTACCACAGCAACTCGCTTCATGGATGGGACAACTCGTGCATATTTCACCCCAGGGCTATCTCAGGTCCACACACTGGAAGCATCAGTCTGAGATGGGAGCTTCTTAGGAATTTTTGTAGCCTGTCCTATACCTACTGAGTTGGATTGTCTGAGGGACAAACAGCAAAAATCAGCTTTAGCTAGATCTTCAGATAGTTTTTATAAATGCTAAAAACTGAGAAATTGTAAAATTACTTTATAGCAGGCAGCAAAAAATCTTTTCTGTAAAGGGTTATGTTTCCTATTGCTGTTGTACCAAATCACCACAAATGTAAGAGGTTACAACAACACAAATTTATTATCTTAATTCTGGAAGTCAAAAGTCAACATCATTCTCATTGGGCTAAATTCAAGCTGTCAGTAGGGATGGTTCCTTCTGGAAACTCTAGGGAGGAATCTGTTTCCTTGCCTTTGCTAACTTCTAGAGGTTACTTGTGTTTCCTTGACTTTTGGTCCTTTTTCTGTTTTCTAAACTAGCAGTGTAGTGTGGTTACACTTGACTCTATTTCTGTGTTCACAGTGTCTTGCCCTGTCTGACTCTCCTGTGCCCCTATTACAGAGACCCTTATGACTTATATTGGGCATACAGGATAATCCAGGATAATCTCTCCATCTCAAGATTCTTAATCAATCACATCGTTAAAGTCCCTTTTGCCATGTAAGGCAATATATGCACAGGTCTGGCAATTTGGATGTTGACCTCTTTGGGAGGCCATTATTCAGTCTACCAAATGCCAGATAATATTTTAAGCACTGTCTGCCAAGAGGCAAGATTGAGGTTATCTGGGCAATTTATATAACAAGAGAGAACACTCCTGCTTTGGCCCAATTGGAGAAATTTTCCAGAAGAGGAGCAATTGGTCCAAAGAGGTACCTGGTAGTGGGAAGTGCTAGCTACCCCTCCACCTCTCAGTTTCATTCTATGCCTGAGTATTTCCCAGATCCTTTCTCTTCTCCTGAAGACTTTTTCAAACTCAATTTGGGCAAACTCAGTTTGACAGAGAAGAGGCAATTTTCTGAGTCTCTGACTCCCATCCTGACTGAGATTCTAATGCTAAGTGCCCAGAAGTTTTCAGCAGAGGAGTTTCCAGTGCAAAGGTAGCAACTCGCAAGGGCCCTTTGCAGCACTATGGTGCAGGCACTGGCCGAGGAGGCAAGTGCAGGGAGAAACGGGCACAGCAGATGTCTCAGCTTGGTTTCCACGACTCACAGTGCTAGATGGCTGGAATGTTGCCCCCCGTCCACAGGGGGTAAAAACAAAACAAAACAAAAAACAGGCAGTGTAGTAGATATGACCTAAGGGCTGTAGTTTGCTGATCTCTATTCTACCGTTTCCCAGAAGTCACCATTGGGAATGAGCTCCAATTGGGAATTAGTTGCCCAAAGCAGTGATCCACGCATGTCTGCATCCTCTCTTTACGGCTCTCCCTTTCCTGTCTCACGTGCCCACCCCCCTCCACTACTGCTTCTAGAAATAACTTCTCCAATAAACTACTTGCAGTTAAATCCTTTCTCCAGTAGCACTGCTTAGATAACACAGCTAGGACATGCTGTGACCAGAGATAGATTGCTTCTTGAAATCAATCCTACTCATCAAATATATACCATTTATAAACTTGATTTCTCATGCCGTGCCAGGTTTTTAGTAGACAGAAAGGTGTGTGCTTTTCTTTTTCAAATATCTATGTTTTTCCCCTTGTTTCCCCATTTATTTTTTGTTTGTTTATTGTCATGGTACTGTTCATGGATGGAAGAATACAGTAATATTAAAAAGGCAAAATCCATGGTCGATCTCTGAAGCAAACAGTAGAGGAGAAAATTACCTAGAAATATAAAAAAATTAATGATGACAAAAAGACCATTCTGCACTGCAATTTGTTGTTTGGCTCTAATGTTTGAAAAGTATTCCAGAAGAATAAGGAGCTAGTCACGTTTTTGCCCACTTGGCAGGGTATTTTCTAAGTCTACTAGTAGCAGTGCTCTGCTGAAGGTCTGAATAATGTTTCTCTAGTACAAATTCAAAATGCTATTTCGAAGTCAGAAAAACTGTTTGCTTTCAATTAAATAAAAGGAGGAACCATTTAAAATATACTTTCATGTTTATAAAGAAGTATTTGTCCTTTCCTAGGGCAAAATAAGAATAAGATGCCAGAGATGGAATATTCAAAAGGATAATGCATATATTTCAGTTGTGACTTAATCTGTTTTGGATAGAAAATAAAATCCAAACTTTTAGTTCAATACTAAAGAGCACTAATGTTTTCTCCACAACTATATGGCTAATGCAACAAGAACCCACATTTTACAAGTTTTAACTAATCAAGCTAACACTTTTCACAACATATCCTCTTCTAATATCGTAATTAGGAAGAAACATTTCATGTAGTGTGATTGTCACCAGCTAGATTCCATTTTAACTATAATAACATTAGTGAGTAACAGGGCATGGAAATGAGCTCTCTAAACTGCCAGAATAAGGAAAAGATTTTATACCCACACTATGTAAAATGTGATCACTACTACTAAAATGTGATCTTAGTGCTTCTGTGATTGCTCAATTTCTCAGGTAAAAATAAACTTAACATATTAAAACAACTAACAGTTAAAATGAAAAAGCTGAGCCTGTATAGAGTCAGTTAGAGTTTCAGGGAAGTATATAATAATTCACATTTCTTTTACCAGGAACCCCCCCCCCCCCATACATATGTAACTAAAAATCAATCAATCAAACCTATTCTTTCAATTACTAAATTTTATGTCAACTTAAAAAGCTGTTCATCCATTTTAAGCTATTCTGTTGTCACAGATTTCTAGTATACTTTTTTATGTGCAGTTATAGATAAAGATTACAATTATATAAAGATACAGATTTAGATAGAAATATATAATAGAGATTTATGTAGGTAGGAGTAAAGATATAGTGATGGAAGTATATTTATTAATTCCTTTTTAAAAAATTATTTTATTTTGTCAATATACAATGTGGTTGGTTATTGGGACCCATTACTGACACCTCCCTCCCTCCTCCCTCTCCCCCCTCCTTCCCAACAATGTCCTTTCTGTTTGCTTGTCATGTCAACTTCAAGGAGTTGTAATTGTTGTGTCTTCTCCCCCCCCCCCAGTTTTACTGTGTAATTATTTATTTATTTTTAGCTCCCACAAATAAGTGAGATCATGTGATATTTCTCTATCCACTCATCTGATGATGGACATTTAAGCTGGTTCCAACTCTTGGCTATTGTAAAGAGTGCTGTGATGAACATTGGGGAACAGGTATACCTTTGACTTGATGATTTCGTTCCTCTGGGTGTATTCCCAGCAATGGGATAGCTGGGTCATATGGTAGATCTATCTGCAGTTGTTTGAGGAACCTCCATACCATTTTTCATAGAGGCTGCACCATTTTGCAGTCCCACGAACAATGTATGAGAGTTCCTTTTTCTCTGCAACCTCATCAGCATTTATAATTCACAGACATTTAGATATTAGCCAATCTAACTGGGGTGAGATGCTATCTCAGTGTGGTTTTGATTTGCATTTCCTGGATGCTGAGTGATATTGAGCATTTTTTCATGTGTCTGTTGGCCATTCATATATCTTCCTTTGAGAAATGCCTATTTAGCTCTTTTGCCCATTTTTTAGTTGGGTTGCTTGTTTTTTTCATGTAAAGTTGTTTCAGTTCCTTGTATATTCTGGATATTAATCCTTTATCAGATGTAAATTTTGCAAATATTTTCTCCCATTCTGTTGGTTGTCTTTTCACTCTGTTAACTGTTTCTTTACTGTGCAGAAGCTTTTTAGTCTGATATAATCCTATTTATTTATTTTTCCTTTGGTTGCCTGTGCTTTTGGGGTCATATTCATGAACTCCATGCCCTGTCCTACTTCCTGAAGTGTTTCTCCTATGTTTTATTTAAGATGTTTTATTGTTTCAGGGTGTATATTTAATTCTTTAATACATTTTGAGTTGATTTTAGTAGATGGTGAGAGTTTCATTCTCCTGGATGTGGATATCCAGTTATCCAGCACCAGTTGCTGAAGAGGTAGTCTCTTCCCCAGTATAGAGGCTTGGTACCTTTGTCAAATATCAGATGGCTGTAGGTGTGTGGGTTGATTTGTGGATTCTCTCTTTTATTCCATTGATCAGTGTGTCTGTTTTTATGCCAGTACCATGTTTTGGTTATTATACCTTCGCAGTATAGTTTAAATTTAGGCAGTATTATGCCTCCAGCTTTATTTTATTTTATTTTATTTCTTTTGCTCAGAATTGCTTTGGTTATGCATGGTATTTTATTATTCCACATAAATGCCTGGATAGTTTTTTCCATTTCTGAGAAAAATGTCATTGGAATTTTGATGGGGATTGCATTGAATTTATTTGGGTAGTATGGACATTCTCACAATGTTGATTCTTCCAATCCTAGAGCGTGGGGTATCTTTCCATCTTCTGGTGTCCTCTTTAATTTCTCTCAGCAGTCATTTGTAGTTCTCATTATAAAGATTTTTCTCATCCTTGGTTGATGTTATTCCTAAGTATTTTATTTTTTTGGTGGCTATTGTAAATAGGCAAACTTTCTTGATTTTTCCTTCTTCATGTTCACTATTGCAGAATAGAAATGCTACCAATTTTTGTGTGATGATTTTGTATCCTGCAACTTTGCTGAAATCATTTATGAACTCCAAGAGTCTTTTTTGTAGAGGCTTTAGGCTGTTTGATATATGGGATCATATCATCTGCAAGCAGGGACAGTTTGACTTCATCTTTTCCAATCTGGCTGCCCTTTATTTCCCTCTCTTCTCTGATTGCTCTGGCTAGTACTTCCAACACTGTTGAATAGGAGTGGTGAGAGTGGGCATCCTTGTCTAGTTCCTGTTCTTAAAGGAAAAGCTTTCAGCTTTTCCTCATTCAGGCTGATATTGGCAGTGGGTTTATCATATATGGCTTTAATTATGGTAAGATACTTTCCATCTATACCTAACTTGTAGAGAGTCTTTATCATGAATGAATGTTGAATTTTATCAAATGCTTTTTCAGCATCTGTAGCGATGACCATATGGACCTTGTGTTTGATTTTATTGATATGGTGTATCACATTATTGATTTGCTTATGTTGAACCAACCTTGCACCACTGGGATGAATCCCACTTGACCATGTTGTATAGTTTTGCGTATGTATTGCTGTATTCTATTAGCTATTATTTTGTCAAGGATTTTTTCATCTATATTCGTCAAGGATATTGGCCTACAGTTTTCTTTTTTAGTTGTATCTTTACCTGTTTTGGTATCAGGGTGATGTTTGCTTCATATAATGAATTTGGGAGAATTGTCTCTGTTTCAATCTTTTGGAATAGTTTGTAGAGAATTGGTGTCAATTCCTCTTTGAATGTTTGGTAGAATTCTGATGTGAATCCATCTGGTACTGGGATTTTCTTTGTTGGGAGCCTTCTGATAACAGCTTCAATCTCTTTTATTGTTACTGGTCTGTTCAGATTTTCTACATCTTCTTGGCTCAGTTTTGGTAGGTTGTGTGTGTCCAGAAATTTATCCATTTCCTCCAGATTTTCAAATGTGTTAGCATATAGTTGTTTATAGTAGTCTTGAATGATTCCTTGTATTTCAGCTGTATCAGTTGTAATATCACCTTTTTTATTTCTAATTTTTGTTTTTTGGGTCTTCTCTCTTTTTTTAGTTAGCTTTGCTAATGATTTGTCAATTTTATTTATCTTTTCACAAAAACAACTTTTTGATTCATTGATCTTTTGTATCATTTTTTGGGTTCAGTTTCATTAAGTTCTGTTCTGATCTTGATGATTTCTTTCTGTCTGCTAACTTTGGGTTTGGATTGTTCTTGTTTTTCTAGTTCTTTAAGGTGAAGTATTAGGTTGTTCACTTGCCATCTTTCCATTCTTCTGAAGTAAGCATTTAATGTGATACATTTCCCCCTTAGTATTGCTTTTGCAGTATTCCATAGGCTTTGGTATGATGTATCATTATTTTCATTAGTTTCAGTACATTTTTTGATTCCCTGTTTGACTTCTTCTTCGACCCATATGTCATTAAGTAGAATGCTGCTTAATTTCCATGTGTTTGTATAGTTTCCAGAATTTCGTTTGTTATTGATTTCTAATTTTAATCCATTGTGGTCTGAAAAAATACTTGGGATAATTCCAATGTTTTTGAATTTGTTGAGACTTGATTTGTGACCTAACATGTGATCTATCCTGGAGATTGATCCATGTGCTGATGAGAATGAATATTCTGAGGTTGTTAGATGGAATGTTCTGTAGATATCTGCAAGTCTAACTGGTCTAGTGTGTGGTTTAGATCTTGTGTTTCTCTGCTGATTCTTTGCCTAGATCATCTGTCCAGTATTGACAGTGGGGTGTTCAGGTCCCCTGCTATTATGGTATTAGTGTCTATTTCCTTCTTTAGGTCTAATAGAGTTTGTTTTATACATCTGGCTGCTCCAACATTGGGTCCACATATATTTATGATTGTTATGTCTTCTTGATGGATGAATCCTTTTATCTTTATGTGGTGGCCCTCATTATCTCTTTTTATGGTTTTTAGTTTAAAGTCTATTTTATCAGATATAAGAATAGCTATTCCATCCTCAGCCAGCTCGTTTTTCATTTCTGTTTGCATGGTAAATCTTTTTCCATCTTTTCACTCTTAGTCTATGTGAGTCTTTATTGGTGAGGTGGGTCTGTTGTAGGCAGCATATAGTTGGGTCCTCCTCTTTAATCCAGTCAGCCAGTCTGTGTGTTTTGATTTGGGAATTTAAATCTTTTATATTGAGTTGTTATTGAAAAGTGTTGATTTAATCCTAGCATTTTATTGATTTTTGTTTGGATGTCTTAGGTGTCTTCTGTTCCTTTCTTTCTGATTTATTGTTTGTTTTCTGTATTTGTTGGTTCCTTGGGTTGTAGAGAGCCTTTTCTGCTTGTTTGTTTTCTCTTCATGGTTGCCATTTATATTACACTAGTGGGTTTTGATGGCAGTGGTAGTTTTTTTCAGGTACCAAACCCAGTACTCCCTTGAGAATTTCTTGTAAGGGTGGTTGTGTGATAGTGAACTACCACATTTTTTGTTTCTCCGAGAAATATACTATTTGCCCTTCATTTAGGAAGGATAGCCTTGCAGGGTAGAGTATTCTTGGCTGGAAATCTCCGTCTTTTAGTATTTTGAATATATCATCCCATTCCTTTCTGGCTTTCAGGGTTTGTGATGAAAAGTCTGATGTTAGTCTGATTGGGGCTCCCTTATAAGTTATTTGACACTTCTCTCTTGCAGCTTTTAAGATTCTCTCTTTGTCTTTGAGTTTTACCAATTTGACTATAACATGTCTTGGAGAAGACCTTTTTGAGCTGAATACAGTTGGGGATCTTTAAGCTTCCTGAAACTGAAGATCTGTGTCTTTTCCTATACCTGGGAATTTTTCTGCCTCTATTTTGTTGAATATTTTTTCAATGCAATCTCCTTTTTCCTCCCCTTCTGGAATACCCATGACTCAGATATTTGAGCACTTAAGGTGGTCTGATATCTCTCTTAGATTTTCTTGAATGTTTTTAATTCTTCTTTTTTTTTTTTTTTTGTCTGCCTGTGTTATTTCAAACAGCCCATCTTTAAGGTCAGAAGTTCTCTCTTCTGCTTCTGCAAGTTGCAAGCTGGCTCGTTAAACTCTCTTCTGTGTTTTTTATTTCATTGGGTGAATTCTTCAGCTTGGCAAGCTCTGCTACATTCTTTTTCAGGGCATTAATTTCCTTGTACATTTCTTCTTTCAGGTCATGTATACTTTTCCTTGTTTCATCATGTTGTCTAGCTGAGTTTTCTTGTATTTCATTCAGTTTCCTTAGAATTATCCCTCGAAATTCCGCATCAGACTTTTCAAGGGCTTCTTGTTCTTTTTTTTTTTTTTTTTTTTTTTTTTTTTACTGCGCTTCCCAAGCGGCGCACTATCCAGTGCACCACCAGGCCGGCCCAGGGCTTCTTGTTCTATAGTATCTAGAGCTTGAGACTTATTACCCTTTGGTTGTGTAGTTTCTTGATTTTTCATATATCTGGTATCTTTCCTTTGATGTTTGGTCATCGTTGCGAGCGATTTCACAGTCCACTGGTTCAACACTATTGTCTGGCTCGGATGTTGCATGGCTGCCAATTTGGCACAGCTGCTTCAGTGTCTGCTCGTTTGCCCACTGGTGCCTTGGGTGCATGGTTGCCTCAGGTCTTGGCCCTCTCCAGGGAGGTATCTCTCTGGTTGGTGCATACTTGGCCAGGCAGGGGATGGAGTACAGTGGCAGTTAGGCCTACTTGCTTGGTCATGCACTGACACCACAGGACACGTGGTCTCTGCAGATCTTGGGCCTCTCCAGTGGGGTGCCTCTCTGGTCGGCGTGCACTTGGCTGGGCTGGGGATGGAGTCTAGCGGTGGTGAGGCCTACCTGCTCAGTTGTGCACTAGCACTGTGGGGCACATGGTCACTGTGGATCTTGGGCTTCTCCAATAGGGTGCCTCTCTGGTCCATATTTATTAATTCTAATAACTTCTGAACACCTGACAATGAAGTAATTCCCAAACAGGTAAACATTTTCACTCTCTCCAACCTATAGATTCCAAGAGAGGTAGTTTTAACAGCACATTTACTATTATAATATAAAACTATTTGCAGAAAAAAAGGTATCATTGCTTTTATAAATTAGATCATAAATGTCAAATGCTCTCAATTTTGACTTGTGGTGAGTTACCCATTAAAGATTAATATACCTGTGTAGCTCAATAAAACAGAAAAAGTGGAACTTCAGAAAATTTATGGGCATGCATGATATTTACATTTTAAAAGGGATCATGAGTAAGAAAATAATTGACAAACTCTGCTCTAAGAATTATGCCAATGGGGCTGTTAATTTTGAAAAGGAACCAAAGACTGTAGCTTGTTCCAATAGCATAGTTGACTTACTATGAAGATGAAGTTTCTTGCAGTTTCTCCATGACCAATTAGTGGTTGTTTAACAGCATGTGTCTTCTCCCACAAAGTGTGGTATGCTTTTGCTGAACAGGTACTGTATTTTTTGCTCCCATTATAGCACTTCAAATTATCTAACAAAAAAGCTGTTTACACATGGCTCCAGACTGACATTTCTTTAGAACCTCACTGCTTAAGAAAATGTCTATCAGTACTCAGCTTCTCTCACATTTTGCATGTAGGAATTCTAATTATAGAAAGTACAGCTAAACTATGTCTTATTCTAAAAGGTAACTTTTCATTGTCTATATTTATTGTTAAAAATGGGATTGCTAATACCTCTATTTACATTAATTGTTAAACTGCTTTTATTTCTGGGGTATAATTAACACATGATAAAGTCTACCTATTTAAACATCAGTAATTTGAAAAGTTTGACAGTATGTATACCCACTAAATAATTACCACAATCAAGATATGAAATATATTCATAACCTGCAAAAGTTTTTCATGCCTCTTGGAATCACAGTCTCCTGCCTACTACTCAACCCCCACCTTTCTCATGCAACTACTGATCTTATTTCCATCATCATTCATTAGTTTAAATATTCTAGAATTTTATATAAATTATGCCATATAAAATGTACTCTTTATGACTTCTTTCTAGCTTCTTTCATATAATATAATTACTTTAAGTGTTGTATTCTTGTTGTTGCATGTATCAATAATTTTTTCTTCCTCCCTGTCACTATTCCTTCCTTTTCTTTCTTTTTGGCTAAATGCTAAGTAGTTACCCTATTGTAAGAATCCATACACCTCATTTGTGAATATTTTGATTGTTCCCAGTTTTCGGATATTATGAATATAGCTGCTATGAATATTTGTGTACAAGTCTCTGTATAGGCATGTGTTTTTTCTCTCTCTCTCTTGAGTGTATACCTTCATTGGATCGTATGGTATTGTTGGGGCATTGAGGCCACACAACTCCTCCTGGGGCAGAGAACTAGCCATGACCCCACCCGCATACGCATATGTAATCTGTTCAAAACATTCTCCTGGACAGGAGAAATAAAGATGGTGCCTGACAGAAGCCACAGGGGAGTGGCCAAGGAAAGACATAGTTTAAAATTATTGGATAAAAGATATTTCCTCGCTCGTGCTCACCACGTGATTACAATAGCAAAGCATTAGAGCAAGATGCATGTTCACATGACCTTTAAGATGATAGGTTGAAGTTAGGAAATCCCCTTGCCATATGCTTATAAAAGCAGGTGCTTGTGTGAAAATAAACGGAACTGCTTGATGGAAACCCAGCTGCGTCTGAGTGTCTCTCTGTGGGGCTGAATAGGTGGGCGGCATCCTCACCTTTCCCGGGCTCTCCTGGCCACTAGGGTGGCAGGAGTAATCCTCCCGGTTCCCTCTCTTGCTCATTCCATGGCGGGGGGATAGAAGGGACTTCTGGGAGGTTCAGCCCGCCACCCCTGAGCTCCTGCATGGTAGTGTATGATTATCTCTTTAAGGTTTAAATTTATCATATTGCTATTGTTTTTCTATTTCTCAATGTGTTCTTTGTTACCTTTGCCTCTCTTCTGTCTTAATTTATTTTAATTAAATATTATTTATGATTCCATGTATCACATTGATTGATTAGCTATAAATTTTTGTTTGGTTATATTAGTGGTTGGAGGTTTATAGTATATACCTTTAATTCTTCAAAGCTACAAGCAATATTATGTCACTTCCTATATTGTATTCTAAGAACCTTACAATAGTTAGAAATGGAATTATACTTTCATTTCCCCTCTCCTGGCCATTTTATCATTATTATTATTTTTTTTCACAAGGACACAATTTTAGTAGTGACATATTAAGATGCAATGTCTGCTAAAGTATAAAAAATGCTTTAAAAATATATTGACTCAATTGTGCTCATTTTGTTTCCTTTACATATCAACATTTTTTCGGATACTGCATATTGAAATAAATTCAAAATATGATCATTACAACATGAGGCAACATATCTGCCTAACATTGTTCTCAAATTTTAAAGTAATGATTAATGCATTAAACTTTATTGATGAAAATACTACATTCACATATTTCATAAAACTATAAGGGGTCTTAGAAAACAATCACACTTGCATGAATGCTGACAAATTATTTGTATATCATCTCTACATACTGTTCTGTTCTGAACTATGTATAAACTTGAAATTATCAATTATAATTGTGGGCACACTACTGTTGAGCCATACATTTATTTTCTCACATGTTACAAACTTTGCACTATATTGTTATTATTTTTGTTTAAGAAATTAAGTTTTTTTCTCAAATTTTATTATTTCAAAATACAAATAACCTAAAATTGACCATCTTAACCATTTTTCAGTGGTATTAAGTACATTCATATTGTTGTGCAACCATCACCAGCATCTGTTTTCAGAACTCTTTTCATCTGGTAAAACTGAAAATCTAGTCCCACTTAACAAGAGGATGTAGAGGAGAAGGAGGCACGTGATGTTACCCACCACATGTCCTAAATCAGGATCAGGCAGTAGGAATTCTCCCTTGTGGCAGAAAGAATCTGCTCAGCTGTGAACACTTCCCAGAGCTCTTGCCACAACCTGCCCCCACTGCCACTGTATTTGCCTATGCCATTGTCTAGTCCAAGGGCTGTGGCCTTTCTCCCCACAAAGGAGTTCATTCTACACGGTGCACCCCACTGTGCCTCACATGTTGCCCACATGATACCAGGCACTGTAGTGTAATCCTGCTGACAATGCCAATTGTTGTGCTGGAGCTGGGGTCTGGAACTCACAGACCCCCAGAGCCTGTTCACAAACCCTTCACATGTAGGTCTATGAGCTAGGTAACTGGCAAAAAGGTCCTTGGAGCCTTGGTTGAAGAAGGAATAGTCTTTATTCAGCACACGCACATCTAGGAGGTAGGCAGTACAAAGAGAAACTCAGAAACTCAACTGCTACCGGCAGAGTCCAAAGAAAAACCTGAAAACTGAGCAGCTGCCAGCAGAGTAGACATGCTCTATTGTTAGACAGGAGCTCTCTGCCCCAGCCTGCTTCACAAACTACAGAACACACAAAAGCAAGTAACTAGAAGGATACCTGGGTGCGCACGCACATTAACTCCACCCACACACAACTTGTTTACAAGAAATGTTAAGGGAGCCTAACTAAATTATCCTATTTTCCCCATAGGCACCTACCTGGCTCCAGATTTCCAGTCACCTGCATGGCCCCCACTGCCCACATGACCCAAACCTCAGCTGCCAGCAAAGCCCACCCACCCACCTGGACCCGCCCACCTCCAGCTGCCCATGCAGCCCCACCCACCTGTGTGTGCCTAGCATCTAGCTGCCCTTGCAGCCCCAACTCCCTGGTCATACACATGGCCCCATTGGCCCATGTGGCCACTGCCGTCCAGCCATCTGTGTGGCTTCACCTGCCCACATAGGCCCAGTCATCAAGCTTCCCTCACAGTCCCAGCCACCCCAGCTGCCCACATGGCTCCCACCCACCTCCATGGGCCCGGCCACATGCACAGCCCCAGCCACAGAGACAGTGGTATCTGTACACAGATACATGCTGGTATCTCCTGGAAATACTGAGTCTACCTGGAATGACTGAGTCTACCAGGAACTACTGAAACTACTGAGTCTATGTGGAACTGAACTAAAACACCCCATCTAACAGGCAATATAAAACAAATCTACAGGAGGGAGTCTTCATCCTCAAGAGCAATCCCAGTGTAATAGAACAAGCAACTACCAGATGACTATGCATCAATATAGGGATACTAGAAATACAAACAAACAAACAAGAAAATATGACACCGCCAAAGGAACACTATAATTCTCAAATACCAGATCCCATAACAAGAAATCCTTGACATTTCTGAAAGGGAATTCCAAATAACAATCTTAAAGAAACTCATTAAGCTACAAGAAGACTCAGATAGCACAATGAAATGAGAAAATCAATCCAGGACATGAAGGAGAAAATTTACAGAGAGATAAATACCATAAAAAGAATGTAGTAGAACTCCTGGAACTAAAAGACTCATTCAATGGAATAAAAATTACAATTGGGAGCATAAGCAGCAGTCTAGATCTAATGGAAGAAAGAATTTCTGATCCTGAAGGCAGACTTTTGGAAATAAGCAAAGCAAGCAAGCAAGCAAGAAAGAAAGGAAGGAAGGAAGGAAGGAAGGAAGGAAGGAAGGAAGGAAGGAAGGAAGG